>NC_056737.1:466355745-466443245 GCF_019279795.1 Protopterus annectens | reverse complement strand
CCCCAGTTGACATATCATAGATAAAGGTATCTGCTATATTCTGCTATATTACCCATCTTGCATTATTATTATTGCAAGGTCTGATTCTTCTACATCATTGTTACATACTCTGTCAACATACTTATTTGGTAATTAGGGTTACCTCATTGCATACTTCTAGCTGCTGTTGCATGTGGTTTTGGGAAATGGAAAAGCAGGAGAGATTCTTGGTCTTCAAAGGTGTGAGCAGGACATTCTAATCAATGCTAAGACTTGAGCCCTCATGTTTAAAACTGTTTAGCACAATTTTCATTCATCATTTCTATAGACTCTGGTCAACATCTGCTGAATACTGGTAACAGGCTTCAGTTGTTTGTTTGTATTATGCTGAAACTCTGTTTTTTGTATTCATCTTTGTGTACCTAATTTTATTAAATCCAGTTTAGATGTGTGTAGCACTGGTGGTTGATTACATGGTATTATAAATGTAAAAGTGAAAATAGACTACGTATTGTATGGGTTTATCAATGTGGATAACATCTTTCACAGTTTTAATGAATTTACAAATCATGCAGTCAGTCCATTTGTAACTATTTGGGGAAGAGCATTTTCATAAATGTTTTGAATTCTTCTGATATGAACCATGTATGGGCATTTATCATTAACAATTTTCTAAGGTAAACCATTTATTGTAGTGTGGCAATATGAGGTATTTCCAGCTATGCCAGAGGGAGTAGGGCAGTGGATGTGTAACATATGCCAGCATAGGTAGCTGGAGTTTTGTAAAGAATTATATGTCATTAGTATATCAAACTGATTTCTATAGGTGCTTGTGTTGAAAATTTATTTGTAAAGTTGCTTGTGTTAGAAATGTACCAACGGTGGGTCCTGCTGAATAGAAAATAAATGCACCTGTATGTCAGACTGCATTGCAACTGTTGAAATGAATATATTGTAACAGAGAATACTGGAAGAGAAGAGGTTAATCTCAGTCCAGCTAACTTTGAAGACTATTCTGAAATTAAATTACCTGGTTTAGGCCATAAAGATTGTATCTTACAGCTCTGATTGCAGCCAGAAACAAAATGTCTGTGAAAACCAGGACTAGCAATCCTACCGTATTGTCCTTAGGGTGAAACTAATTGCTACCCTGTAAATGTTTACATTTTTGAAATGATGTTATAGCTTCCAGATGCTATAACACATCAAAGCAAAGCTCTAATGTGTGTATTATGACACATATATACTAGATTCTGGTTCAGATTCTAGTAAAGGGGATACTGTGGGAACCAGAGGTCAGATGACCAGATGTGTGTGTATGACATCATTCTGTAATCCAGCACTGAAATGATGTTTTAATACTAGATGAGACAGAAGTCTCAGGGCAGTCTGTTTGTGAAACTTGACAAAGAAGGACCACTCACCCACATCATCTTTCCTTGCTCTAATAAGTTAACTAATGAACAGTAGCTCTTTAGTTCAATCAGGGAACTATAGTGAGATTAGTTAAGTATCATTTTCTGTATCTGTGTGAACCTTTCAATCTGTGTTATTTTTAATATTTGCTGTGATTGAAACTCTGGTGTTTATTGTAAATAGATATTTAGTATTTTAATGTTCTTTCATTATTTATTATTAAATATATTTAAACTTTTCATTGTAGCTGGTCTTTTCGAAAATAGTTTAACCTTTGAGAGTACTTATCTTTATTTGATGACACTGTGGCAGCTCCTGAAAGCCTTGCTGCATTGGTCAAACACTACCATTTGTATTAGTATTAATTTTACTCAGTATACTTGGATACCCTGGTAAGAGCCTTAGAATAGCTGGCTTTGGAGAGTTCTGGTGGCAGTATCTACCTTATCATCTGGACAGAGGAGGCATATTTCCCAGGGGTGTGTGTGTGTGTGTGTGTGTGTGTGTGTGTGTGTGTGTGTGTGTGTGTGTGTGTGTGTGTGTGCATGTATGTGTGTGTGTGTGTGTGTGTGTATGTGTGTATGTGTTATGTATGTGTGTGTGTGTATGTGTGTGTGTGTGTGTGTGTGTGTGTGTGTGTGTGTGTGTGTGTGTATGTGTGTATGTGTTTGCGTGTGTGCATGTGTGTGCATGTGTGAGTGTGCATGTGTGTGTGTGTGTGTGTGTGTGCGTGTGTGTGTGTGTGTGTGTGTGTATGTGTGTGTGTGTGTATGTGTGTGTGTGTGTGTATGTGTGTGTGTGTGTGAATACCAAATCTCAAAGAGTGTGTGTGTCAGCTACTTGGAGCAGAGACACAGAGCACTGGTTTCATAGAGAGCATGGTAGATGACTTGGCTTGGAACGCTAAGCTTAGGACTCATCTCTACAGCTGTGGTCAGTGTGGAGTCTTATTTAGGGCCTGGTGTGAGAGAGGGAAACCCAGCCCCAGGACAAGAGTGTATTCCATGTGTACTCTTACGGGAAACTGTGCTTGGTGCAGAGAGCTGCATCTGAAAATACTGTGTGTATCTATTTTTGTTCCAAGTGAACATCCCTCACCAGTGTCATTGGTGAGGACTGAGCCTCCTTTATTACTTGCCCAGAGAAGGGACATCGCATGTAGTCATTGTCCTTAACACAAATATTTTTTTTTGTTTGTTTTGCAAAAAAGGTAACGTTTTAGAGTAGCTCATCTAGTGTTATATCAAGAAAGTATATGGTCCCTGAAGCAGTGGCCCTACCACTAACTGCTAGGAGGGAGCTTGTTTTTTTGCAATTAAAGCAAGTTCTTTATGGAACACGTATAGAAGGTTATACAGTCCCTGAAGTAGTGACATTGCCTGTGTTAACTGCTAAAAATAAGCCCACTTCCCATTTTGCTTATGGTTACAACAAAGACAGCTACTATACCATATTTATAATTAGCCTACTGTATTTTAGCTGCTAGACTAGTAGTAGAAGAACTTCTTACAGCCTGTCTTATGTTTCTGTCTTATGTTTCTGCTCAAAGCTCAACATATATCGGATGCTCCCAGTTGGCATCTGTGACACCCCTGCATTGGCCCAGTAATTAAGGAGCCTCAATTCTCACTATTGGCAACAGCTAGGGGAAATACACACACTGGGAGGATGACAAGTATACACATAGTAAAGTGCAATTTCCCTTAAGCGCAAACAGAGATCACAGCTAGTCTGGGGATGGTTTCTCCGTCTCTCTCCAGAACCCCAATAAGACTCCCCACTGGCACAGCTATAGGGTTGAGACCTCAGCCAAGCGGCTGAGCTAAGACCTCCAGCACCCTCTCTGTCCAACCAGTGCTTCATGTCCCTGCTCAAGTAGCTGACACACATACACTTTAAGATTTAATTGATATACAAACACACACACACACACACACACACACACACACACACACACACACACACACACACACACACACACATGCACACACACCTGGAAAAGGCTGGCACAGGTTTACTAGCTATGCCTCCTTTTTCCCAGACTGTAAGATAGTTCCAGCTGCCACCAACCACCTTTATCAACTACTATAAGGCCCTTACAAAGGGTGCCCAATCCTACTGTGTAATGTTACTATTAATCCAAATGGTAGTCTGACCAAGCAAGGCTATTGGAGTGGTCTGTACAGTGTCAATAAATAGATATGCAAGTACTCTAAGAGCTTAAATATATCTCACAAATATCAACCACAGAGATAGGTTTAAATATATTTTATAATAATAAATAAAAGAACAAGACAATACTCAGTCAATCAATACAGTAACTTCAGAGTTCAAAATCACAGGAAATATTTTAAAACAACATTGCAGGGCAGTCTCAAATAAATACAGAAACCATCTAAACCAATCTTTACTATATTCCTATCTATAACTAAAAGATATACTATATCCTAATTGTTACTTACAGCAAAGCAAGTGCAGATGGTAATGATGATGATGAGTGAATGTTTCCAGGTCAAAGACAAAATATAAAATGCCCAGTCTCTCTCTTGGAGAGAGTTCTTAAATTAATATAAAATATTACTGTTGGGTTAGCTTGGGTGACATCACTTTTTGTCACCTGACTTCAGTTTCCAAGTTAAACCCATAGTGTCCAACATTTGACATCTCTGTGTGAAAAATACATATCCTTCAGATGTTTTATTTTTAAACAGTTTTATTAAAGTTTTTAACAATACAAAATCAATTGCAGAAATACAATAAGGAAATTGCTTGTTAAAACAAGGAATATACACATAAAATTAACATCAATTAAAGTATTCACATCAGTGTCTATTAGATACATTTAATAAATCACCATAAAGCAAATAATGATATCATTAAGTAATGTGTGAATTCTTATCTAATAAAGTTATTAAGTTGGACCACAGATTGTATGAAAAGGATGTTCTAGTTACTAGAATCTAGTAGGTCTTGATTTAATAGTCATCATTTCCAACTGGCATAGTTCAGTAAGAATAATCTTGAATTCTGCAAATAAAGGGGAATGTTCAGATTTCCAATTTCTGGTTATTACTTTTCTAACTACTGTCAAAACAGGCCATAATAAGGGGTATTTAATTCTTCTAACACAATTAGGAATTGGAGTATTAAACAAATCAAAGATTTAGATAAAGTAAATCTATCTATAAAAAAAACTTGAAGAAAATGATTATTTTTTCCCCAATATTGCTTCAAAGCTATGCAGTCATAAAACATATGTGACCAATCTGCTTTGGTTTCTGTTTTTCATCTCCAACATAATATCTTTTCCTTGTTGACTAATTCCAGCTTATGGGTGTGTGTAAAATACGCTATTCATAAATTTCCATGAGTATAATCTCTAAGTGAGGATGTAGTCTGCCAAGATGATTCTAAGATTATTTTTTTATCATCATCGGAAAGTGACTTATTAATTGATATGAAATAATTCCAGTAATTGTCGATTATATTTTTTGTTTCATTGTTGATTATTCTATATATAATCGAATGTTTACATTCAATGGATATATCTTGCTGAATAAACCTGATTAAAAATTTTATTAGTTTAGGTGTTGGTTTTCTTGAACTTGAAGGGATTGAATTGATTTTGTCAGTCAAGGATTGTTTATATGATTGGAGTTGTAGCCACGAGTTTCTATTTAAATCATATTTTATTATTAGGTGATCCAATGCGATTAACTTATCACCTTTAAAGAGCTAAAACCAGAAAGTATGTTTTTTTCTTCAACAAGATAATGTCAGAAAAATTTGAAGTAGAAATAACATCCTTTGTGTAGGCAATAGGAAGCAAAGTGAATATCCAATGTTTATAAGTCATATTTTTATATACAAAATTTCAGAAATCCTTTAATAAAAGTTTCATATAGTAGGGAAAGTTACTTGGAAGTTTATTCAGCAGAAAATATTTTTTTAAGATCCAAATAAATGGATTATTCAATATTAGGAGTTTATTAGAACTGGATCCCTCATTGATATTAAAGCAAAGGATTTCTTGAAATTGTTTCCATCTGGCTGAATAATTTTCATTAGTTAGTAAAGAGAAAGTCTTAATCACCATGATATCGAATATAATTCCATATTGGGTAAACCTATCCCTCCCAAAAAACAATTTTGCATATGATGAGTAAGAGCTACTCTGGGTTTATTTGGATACCACAAAAAACTTCAAAAACAGTGTTTTTGGTGGCATTAATGATGTGGATTATATAATATAAAGTATCTTGGGTAAAATGATAATTTTAATAGTTTTTCATCCATTGTAAATAAGAATTGTTTCCACTTAGTTATAAGATTACTTATATGAGATATACTATTATTATAATTTAATCTTATTATATCATTTATATTATTAGCTAGTATAACTCCTAAATACATTAAACAGTCTGTTTTAATCAAATATGTAATGCCTTTTTGATCCCAAAGGTTAGTATTTGAATTAATGGAGAGCATTTTTGTTTTATTGTCATTGAAAATTAAGCCAGATTTCTTTTGAAAATATTCCATGAGATCAAATATAGCTTGTAAAGTTTCATTTGTTCCTTTAATGGTAAGTAGAATGTCATCTGTAAATAGTTGCAGTTTGGAGGTTGATTCAGGGTTCAAGATAAATCCCTCAATGTCTGAATTCATCCTTATACAATTAGCTAGTGGTTCCATTATGACAGCAAATAGCGAAGGGGAGAGGAGACATCCTTTATATATCAGACTGTTATGTGATATATACAAGCCAATCTTTATATATACCTATATAAGATGTATGAATTTATTAGAAAAGTTTAATGTTTCTAATATAAAAAAGAGGTAATCCCAATTGACCGAGTCAAAGGCACAGTTTATATCCAAACTTATTAAAGTTACATTTTTCTTAGAATCGACAGCATGGTCTATTACAGTTAATACTCTTTTAATGCTGTCATATGTTTTTCTATTTAAAATAAAACCTGTTTGATCTTCATCAATCAGATATGGAAGAAATGTATTCAGTCTATTGGCATAAATGGGCATAAGTATTTTATAGTCTACATTCAAAAGTGAGACTGGTCTGTATGAGGAGTGCCTTGAAGGGATCTTTATCTGTCTTCAGTATGGGTGAGATGAGGGTGTATTTCCAGGAGGGAGGCACATTAAATAAATCTTGACACTGAGAAAAACTTGATGAAATAAACGTAATGCTTCTTTTGGTAGTATTTTATACATTTCTGGGATAATTTCATCATTACCTGGGACCTTGTTTTGTTTTAAAGCATTGATTTGACATTTGATTTCTGGCATTGAAAATGTTTTATCTAAGGCATTAATCAGCTGTTCTCTTAATTTCTTTTTAGTATATTGTTTATAAAAGAGCTTACAGATTCTTTAGGAGCTAAAGTAGTTGAGCCTTAATT
The DNA here is from genome assembly GCF_019279795.1 of Protopterus annectens. NCBI lineage: Eukaryota > Metazoa > Chordata > Ceratodontiformes > Protopteridae > Protopterus > Protopterus annectens. The sequence continues at coordinate 466,436,427 of NC_056737.1, read as the reverse complement.
AATTTTGTTAAAATACTCTCTAAATCCCATTAATATATCTCCTAATGCAGTTACCATCTTCTTTTTTTTACTTGAATAGATCTCTTTAATATGGTAAAGTTTACTGAGCCTTTTGGTTTTGATGGCCAGTTTATTTAATGACTTAGGGTTAGTGGAAAACTTTATTAATTTATATCTTTCTCAGTTAATACTGGTCTTATGATTCAAAATGTCTATGCATTTCCTATTCAAAGTATTGATTTCTTCAACCTTACTAGTTTTGTTTATCTGATTATGTAGTTTTAATTTATAATTTTTTTCTTGAAGTGTTTTTAATTCCTTATCCCAATGTTTTTTTTTATTAATGTGCCAAATTATTATTTTCCCATAAAGGTAAGCTTTTAGAGCATCCCAGATATAAATGCCAGATCTGTCCTCAGTACTATTACGACTAATAAAATATTTTGTTTCAGAAATGATGAATTCTTTAAGGTCTCATAGGGTAGTTAAGTATGCTGAAATTCTTTTAATTTGAGTACAATACTTTGAGTTCATTAATAGATCAAAATATATAGCATTATGATCAGATAATGGGCACAAATGTACTTTAATTTGTTTAGATTATTGATTAACTGATTAGAAATATAAACTCTATCAATTCTAGAATATGAACCAACCCTTTGAGAAAAATATGTATAAAAAAGAGAATTTGAATCAGCAAAATCATTGATGTCTCTAATGTATGTATCAGCAAATTCAGTCACGTTTTTTGCTGATAATGTTATTCTCCTTTTACTAATAGCAGTTTAATCTTTTTCATTTACTATACAATTGAAATCCCCTGCTAAAATAATATTTCCTTTAGAAAATTGTACTATTTGTTGTAAAACTGTGTGAATACCCATCCCTGGTATCCAGTAGACATTAATTAAGGTGTATATTTTCCTATGAAGCTCTAGTGTAACAGAGCAAAACATACCCTTATCATCATTGTATATATCTATTACTTTAGAGAATGGTAGAGTATTATTCCATACAATTGCAACACCTCTTTTCTTTTGTTGATGTTGTGAATTAGATAGTACTGTATATTTTTCAATATTAAGTCTATTTATGTCATCCTTTAATAGATGTGTTTCTTGTAAAAATACATCAGGATTAAAAAGATGCAAGTATTTATATAAACTTCCCCGTTTGCTACTATTATTTAACCCATTAATATTAATAGATACATATTTTAAAGTTAGCATAAAAAGCAATGGTTGGGTTTACTTGAGTGATGATCATTATTTTTTTTAAATATACTCACATACATTTTTATTCCTACTATTTTAAAATAAGTTTTGTTAGATCTATAGTCCAAATGATGTAAGGCAATATTGTAGACTAAACCTTTAGAGTTTTTAGTCACTGAAGAAGAACAAGTGTTAACTATATATAAAGAAACAAAAATTCTATGTACCCCTGCCCCTTTCATGAAGTTCAAAGAGACTCCTAACTCAAGCAGTATCCTGTTTGATTTAACCACCCTCTCACTAACAATAGTTAATTCCCCCACACCACAAATAAAACCTGATAATTCTTATAAAATTTTAATTATACCAGAAAAATATGTATATCCCATAAATTAAAGTATTTTCATACAAGATATTTTGACGTATATTCTTATTTTCTTAAAAACACACTAAACAGCTGCTATTTATAATTTATTATTAAATTATATATATAAGACAACTAAAATAATAATGGTTTGTAAATATATTATAAAATCAAAGATCAGATGGCTATCAGTATCATTTTATAATAAAGATCAATCTAAATTAAAATGCATTAAATTGGAATGCTGTTTTGTTTGTGCGCGAAATTTCCCCGTTGAATCTTTTCTGTAAAGCAAAACACATAAATATTATAAATATATGTTTTCCCATAAATCTAGATGAAAAGTAATTTCAAACATTTTATCTTGTACAGGTACATCACACTTTAACATCTTTATTCACAAGTCATTTCTAGTGATAATAGGAGTAAGCATTATTGATTACCAATAGTTTTACCAGCTATACTGCTGTATTGCCAAACTATTCAGAACACGCTGCTCTAACAAATCTAGTGATAGTTCCAAGGTCAGCCACAAAGAGGTTATTTACTTACAGATATAGAAATGTGAATTACTATTATACTCATCTACTAGGATAAAATGCAAAACATAGACACCATCAGCTATGCCCTATTAGCAGACAAACTTATGTAACAAAAGGACATATATAGTTCTTCATAGTTAAAAATGATTAAGTTAACACATGTACACCACAGCTCCTTTCCCTTCTCATTTCATTAGTTGCATTTTTGTAACCATATACCCTTATTATAAGGATCCAGTAAATTTGTTGAGAATCAATAAACTGGTGCCTATTAGTTGTTATATACTATCTTAAATAACTCACATAATAAATTACTATTTAGTGTCATACCAGTAAGATGTAATCTGCTGAAGATTCAATTCTTTGACAGCAGAGTTGACTGAAATAACTATCAGAACCAAATTAACATTTTTAAAACAGTTATCAAATAACATTACATTTGATATATTATAAAATATATTTCAAAGAGAAGACTGAGACTGTGATATTAACAATTACTCAAATATTAATGCATACCTTAAATGTCTAAAAAAGCAAACTTATGAATTATTAAGTTCAGAATATAAGTAGCCAATGAAATGAAACTAGTCCCCATTAGTATTTAAGGTGTGTCAGTACTTCAATTGGCAATATGAGTGCAGGTTTGGGTTGTAACTACCTTAGATTGAATTTTAACTCCTAATAGCAAATCACAAGTTTATGCGGTGACTTTCTCAAATCTTGAGAATTTTTTGTCATATAAATCCTGTAAGCATTCAGTGATAGTAAACAAACCACTTAAAGTGAAAACATATTTTTATATCAACATCTTTAGTTTGGAGTATATGTCGCATTTAATATGGACTCCCAAGCTATTATACTATATGCTCATTGCTTATCACATAACTAAAGGCAGTAATAATTAGTTTTCATTTTGTGATAATAGAAAATTTAAAATAAGATGCATCATAATTCTTACTATTCTAATTGTGCTTAAAACTACTGATCCACCAGCAGTAAACTTATCATGAGTAATAAGAGAAAACAATGTCAATAATTTTAAAATTTAAATGAAGGGTTGAGTACCGTAACTGCAGATACTAGTTGTTGAAAATCAAAAATGCAGTCTTCTACACTTCTGCCCTTTATGTGAAAAATTAAGATTTGAAATAAGCAGAAGTTCTTTTGCACTACAAAAATATTCTTATAATTAAAAACAAAGAATACTGCTTATTGCCTCTTTACATTACAGTCTCTGTCAGTATATGAGCACTAGGAACAACTATCACTGTTTACAGTCTTGAAGCTGCTTACACTCATATATCTTAGTTTCAGTCCTGTTAAATAAACTTTTCCCACTGAAAGATTGATTCCCCATTAACAAAAAGTTTGCTGCATTTGTAAAATTGAAAATAAATACAGCATAACACTTTATTTTTTTTTAAGTTAATTAGCTGTTCAGGATGACATTCTGCTATTTGCGTTTCAACATTCTAGCATGTTCTTTGTGAGGTCAAAGTTCACGTTTCTTCTCTCAGACTGAGGGTGTTACGATAGCAGAGCCTGAAACAAGCTAAAAGCATAGAATTGCCTCGAGACCAACCCTTTTACAGTTAAAAGGTTAGTCTTTCAGCGGGAACTACTTGAACTACTTTAATAAATGAACCACAAGAGGTAGTAGTGGCTCATGAGCTTTGTAAGCAACCTTTCAAACACTAAGTCTTTCAAATGCATGCTGTGACCATTACTATGGAGAAAAACATTCCCAAATGAGTTATTTGACTGTGTTTAGTCAAATCAGCACAGCAGTCTGTTAAATAAAAGCAGATAAAAAGCACCTCCTAACCAATAAGCGGAAATAAAACAAACGTGCTGCATTCAAGTTATTGCTTCAGAAATCCAACCATATCCATTCCCATAAACAACATATACATAAGTACATTCAAATCCCATATTAACGTAAGAAACAGGATTAGTCTGAAGTGATACTTTACCCAACTGACTCTAACATATTTCCAGAGTTAAAAAAGTAGAGTAGTAGAGAAAAGGAAGAGAAAAAAAACACATTGCTAAAAAAATAATAAAATAAAAACAAAAAAAACAGTTATTTATCTTTCAGTTTCTTCTTTTTTTCCAGATGTTTTCTAGTTGTTATTCTCCGTGACTCTTTTCAGAAAAATGCTCGACCAATCCATATCCTCTATTTTGTCTATTAATTTGTTTGTTTTTATGAATGTTACAGCAGAATCAAGGTCATCAAATATTTCTATGCCATCTGTGAGAAATAACTTCAGTCTAGTAGAAAGTAAGAGGTGCACCTTTATCTGGTTCTTTTTTAGTTCCTTAATAATGGACTGAAAAAGCTTTCTTTTAGATATAACTGCACTTGAATAATCATTATCAAAACATACAATGCTGTCTTTTATTTTTATAGGTGACTTGGCCTAAGCAGTTTTCAACACTAGTTCTTTATCTTGTGTTGACATAAATCTCACTATTACTGATCTAGGAGTATTCTTATTTGGAGATGAAACAAGTGATCTGTTTGCCCTTTCAATTCCATATGAAATGGTTTCTAGAAGATCTAAAATAGATGGTAACCATGAAGTTAAGAAACTCACCATGTTGTTTCCTTCAATGTTGTCTGGTAATCCAAAGATCCATAAGTTATTTCTTTGTGACCTATTTTATAGGTCTTCTAGTTTAATCTGGAGAGTAGTGTTCTGTTTTAAAACAAATTCAATTTTATTTTCTCCCTCTTGTAATCTTTCATCGACATCATTAAGAGATTGTTCTATATCCGAGATTTGAGATTTCTGCAGTTGTAGTTTTTTTATGTATTAACTCCATCTGTTTAGAACATTTCTGTCCAAAGACATCCATTTTTGTATCCATTTTGTCCAGTTTTAGTGACATCTCTTGTATGTTAGTTGCAAAAGTTCTTTCTTAAATGAGGAGTCCATAGAAATGTTCTTAGAGTGGCTCATCCTTCAGTCAGAGATGCTGGGATATGTTGTCAGAAGGTTTTTGACAGGAAAATTTCAAAAAAATGCTTAAATTTTTCTGAAACAATTCTAGGATATATCTAAAATATCCAAAGTATGAAGAAATGAGTCCAATAAAATTGTTTATGAAAAATAAATCCTATCAGAAATAACTAAAGTGACAGAGCTAGGAAAAACTGTTGCTAGTCAGTGCATATCTTGGCTACGCCCCCATCCTTTAGATGTTTAAAGATCTTGAAAGCCATAAAACAATAAAATACTTACAAAATAATGCAGAAAGTACCCTAGTTATAGACATCCTGTCTATTTGCTGCATTGGAACTAACTTTTATAACACAATTGTAAAACAAGTTAACTTCAACTTATTTTCTTGAAGTTTTGCAAGTTAATCCAGCAGGGTATACTGTGGTTACATTCTTGAAGCTCAGTGCTGTACAAACACTGTTCAACACTTACTTCTGTATAAATCATATCAATATTCACAAATGACATAGAATTGTTTACAAAATTCTAGATATCTGGGCTGGCAGTGTCAGATTGCATCTAATACCTATTCCATTAATTTACATTTCTTTGGTATTAACACATTTTTGTGGGTCTTTCTCTACCAAGGTCAATTGTTTCAGGAAAGAGCTTTACTGGTGCAGAGGTATTAACTCTATTCCCATTTGCTAGTCTCTTACACATTTATTTTTGGCAAACACAAGACACTTAAGGTGACTTTTTGATGGGTGTGTCAGTACTTGCACTAATGGTACTGTCATGCTTTATAGTTTGAAATTTCACTTGAAGTCTCTCTACTGTACAGTGTGCTAAAATGCATGCTACATCTTATGGAAAAATTACATAGTAACTGACAATCCCATCCTTGATTGCTTAAATGAAAATTCCACCTTCTGTTACAGCTTACCTTAAGCCTTAGATTTTTCTCACTACACTATGGTTGCAATATGGTTTAATTATTTGTACTTGTACTTTATAAAAGCTTAATTTCTTTACCTTAAAATCAAAGGAAAGAAATGGAAAGCTCACACAACTTTTTATTAAGGTTAACTTCTCATTTTGGCAGAGGAATTTGTCTCCACATTCATGACATAATATAGACATATGGAATCCTGTAGCTGACCACATTTTTTGTATAGTGCTCCGTTGCAACAAGTATTAATTTCTGTGCAAAAGTTTGCAGAAAGTAGTATTTTATTTTTGTAAATTGCGTGCAGAACTATTAATCTGTTATGTTCAATAAAATAGTATTCTAATTAACTATGTTGCAATGTAGCAATTCAAAGAAAAAGAAAATGCAGAGTATTGTGAAACTGTCTTTCACTGCCTTGACTATAGACAGGAAGAAAAATTATATCAGTTCACTTAGTATTAGAGTTACACTTTTTCCTCTTTGTGTGTGTGGGTGGGGTGCATGAAAAAGGCAAATATCTTGATATTTTACAAAAAAAAGTATATACTTTCTGACTTTTTTCTAATTGTTGCAGAAAATCATGTGTACCTTTATGATATTAGTAATGTACTGAGCCTTTTTTCCCTTTTTTTTACATTCTTAATTCTTAGATATGTGTAGAGTGTTAATGTACTGTGCTTCTTCTGCTTATATGTCTATTTGTGGAGATTTTCTCCCTGGGCCCATGCTGAAAAGGCACACTACCCAGATAGACTATCCTACTATGCAAGTAAATAAAATAAATAAATAAATAAAATCATATTAAGTATTGTAAACAACCAATGCTGCACATCAGTCTTTATTTTAGTACTAAGGCAAAAATTATTATTTCAATCACATAATGTTTCCTGCAGAATCCTAAGTTTCAATAAGAGTGTTTCACTTTGAGCATCTAAAAAGGTGCCACCCTAATAGTTGATCACATTTTTTGTATAGTGGTCTGTTTGTGATAAGATTTCATTTCTGTGACTGCAAACATTTATAGGAAGTAATGTTCTATTTATGTGAATAGCATATAGAACTGTTAATCTGTTATGTTAAAAAAATTTGGTTCTGCTTAACTGTTTATATAATGTGATTTACCAAATCAAGAGATAGCACTGCAATAGAAGTGAACAAATGCATTGTATGAAAACATTTATGCACAAATTCAGAAACATATTGTTATATCTTTGTGGTCTGTGCTTAATAAACAGCAAATACATTTCTCTAACATTCAGGATAAACCAAAATAAAAATGTTGAATAGCAGAAGCAGGTCTTCAGTTCTTTTCTTGTGTTGGTTAATAGCTCATGGATTGCAGTGATAGCTTTGCTGCCTCAATTAGAGTGTGAGAAATAGTCTGTTAGTGTTGTTTCTAATACAAAAACCTGACAACCCTTACAGAAGCCTGCAGTTTTATTGCCTTCATTGGTTGGAGTTCTATAACTGCTGGGAACAGCTAAAAACAATCTCTGAGAGAAAGGCATATGATGGCCAATGCAGAGGGAAAAAACTACAAGTACTCCTGCTACAGCAACTGTGTAAGATGTCTGTGACTCATGCTACTTCTGTTGTATGTTAACTACGTTATATCAAGCATGACTTATATAAAGGGGACTTGAAATGGAATCTGGAAAGGGGATGTGAAAGCAGTGAAACAGGATCACATTAAGCTGGCAGGCCCCATGATGGTAATTTTGTGGAAAAGGTATTACAATTTTATAAGATGATATAGAATGACTTTGATGCATTAAAACAGCCCAATTCAACTCCCACTTTGTGAACTCAGTTCTTTCCTTAGTATCATGGGACAGTTCCAACCTCACTATACCCCCAACACAAATAATACTAATACAAGCTTTACCCTCAAAACAGTTTCCACCACCTCAATCAAAAGCATGTTCTCCAAACTAAAAACCTTGTCAAGAGCAGCCAATCTACTCCCCAGATATTTCTTGAAATTCACAGCAGATGCTATTGATATTCCAATCTCCACTCTCATAAACAGATCAGTTGTTGAAAACTAAATGCCCAAACTCTGGAAAATATCCTATGTTACACCCATACATAAAGGCAGGACATCCACTGAACTTAATAACTATAGACCCATTGCTATACTCTCCATCCTGGCCAAAATTCTAGAAAAATGCATCAATACTCAGGTGGTAAAACATCTCCTAGACAACAACATCCTGTCACCTACTCAACATGGTTTCAGACTTGCCCATAATGCCACTACAGCCCTCCTCTGCTTCAGACACAATAAACCATCTCAAAAATGAAGGCTTGCAGGTGTCAACTCTTCTTCTGGGATATGTCCAAAGCATTTGACACAGTCTCACACCAAATCCTGCTAAACAAACTAAACCAATATCACCTATCAAATTCCAGTCTTATCTGGTTCCAAAGCTACTTAACTGACAGGTACCAGGTTGTGAAATGGGAAAATTCTCCCTCCCATCAGCTGCCCATAACTATAGGAGTCCCACAGGGTTCTATCTTAGGACCACTGCTGTTCACAGTCTTCACAAATGACCTCCATACCTCCACACAGCATGCATCTATCATTCAGTATGCAGATGATACTATCTTAGTCTGTGCTGCACAAAATATTCCCTCCCTCCTGCAAACAACTCAACTAGCATTCTCTAATGCTGAAAACTACCTTACCAAAGACCATCTTATCCTCATTCCAAAGAAAACTCAACTTATGATTATAACCAGTTCTAACAAAAACACTGATAACAGTCAATTCACTATCGATGCCACAAATGCTACTCTAATCACTCCAATGGCACAGGCTAAGCTATTGGGAATAACCATAGAATCCCACCTAAAATTTGATAGTCATCTCAACTTAACTATTAAAAAAGTACATGCCCTGGGGTCACTCTACCGTATCAAACTGTTTCTTACCAACAACACAAGATCAGCCATTGCTCAGTCCCAGCTTCTATCCACCCTACTCCATGCATCTCCCATTCTGACTAATTTTAACAAAACTGAACTAAGCAAAATGGAAGCCTGCTATAATGAATTGCCTGCTTTGCTGCAAATTGCTCATATAGAACTCATCACCGTGCTGCTTTGAGCCAACTCCACTGGCTTGAACTGCCCATCCTCCTAATCTACAATCAGCTCTGCCTCTGTCACTCTGTCTATTACCTCCTCAATAATTGTCCTGCCCCCAAAAGCCTAATACATCATCGCTCAGCCAAAAGGCCTCTTAGATCATCAAGCAAACTACTACTAGAAGTCATCAGCAGCAATAATAGCTTTGGAGACACACTATATTGTAGTTCAGTGGCTCAAAAATGGAACTCTCTCCCCACTAGCATACAAAACACATCATCCAAAGCCTTCTTAAAAATCCTCATTAGACAACATCTCAAGCAAAGTTGGCAGTGTCATGACTGCTACCCAGGCTAGTGAAAGTGGATAAGGTACACATACTAAGCCTAGAGTACATGATAATAGTTTTCACTCTTACTCACAAACACTGGCTAATGTACAATGTATGTATTGTACATATGTATTATGTATGTATTCTACCTATGTTCCAAATTTCAGCTGTACACCACAGATCTAGTCTTTTTCATCTTTTCCCAGTTAGGGGTCACCACAGTGAATCACCTGTCCACTCATGATTGGCAGTGGGGTTTTACGGTGTCAAGTTGCCAGCCTGGTGCCCGACTTTCCACAGAAGGCACACACATGCATGCACTCACACCTAGGGCCAATTTAGAGTGTCCAATCCACCTACAGCATGTATTGGGATGTGGGAGGAAACCAGAGCACCTGGAAGAAACCCACGCAACCACAGGAAGGACATACAGACTCCACATAGAAGGCACCCCAGCCAAGGATTGAACCAGAGAACCTCTATCTGTGAGGCGCCAACACTAACCACTGCACCACCATGGCCACCCTACATCACAAATCTATTAATTATCTTTATTTTTAAATTAATGCTTTCTTGTTTCTTCTCTCCACTGTAACTGTTGATGTGCTGCATACCACTGTAAAAACATGTCTATTGTAATTGTGTGTATGCTGATCATGTCTAAATATCTAAATATATCTGTAATTATTTTTCTGTGTGGAGCTTTTCTCCCTGGGCCTCTGCTGAAAAAGGACCTTTTTGGCTCAGTCAGACACCTCCGGTTAACAAATGTAAAATAAATAAATATTTGTTGAACTCTATGGTAGATTTTTTTAAGTGGAAAAATCACTATTTCTTCTTCTCATGTACTGTCTGTGGGAAATATTCCTAGTCCTCGTTGTATATTTTCGGTCTATCCCATCCTCTATGTTTGCCTTTGATCCAATAACACTTTGTATTTAAAGTTGTACTGGATTATGTTCATCTTCGTTTCAGGTACACATTTCTGACATATTTCTGATCTAAGTTCATGGAGTCTACCCTTCTCATATTGTTAATGCTGATATTATTATTTTGAGTGAGCCATATAATTACAATTTGACAGTATTCTATGCTACATTATCCACAGGAAACGTCAGTATATTGTCTAAACCATCCACTGAATATATTTATTGCTGGCTGCTCTGCTATTAAGAACTATTGACATTATCATTACAAGTTATAGTCCTGGGGCCCTGCCCTGTCTGGAGTAGATGCACTGCAGTTTTAAAAACCTGTCTCTAATTATGAGATCTCTATCCCAGCATGGAGCCTATTAGCCACCTAATTGTTGATGTTGTTATATCTGAGAAACATATGACTCAGTAGGGTGACTTACACAAGGTACTAAAAACACAAAACCCAGAATCACGAATGACATAAGTATTCTCAGGGCAAGTGAATAATTGTCCAAAACAACACAAAATCACACCGTACCAGCTGAAACCCACCTAGGTGGGGTCTATGGCCCCACGACCACCCCACATCCCCCCTAACTATATATACTAACTCCAGGATATCATACTATAGTGGAGAAACACCACAATCCCCCCCGCCCAATTGGACAAGTGGCCTGAGAATACTTACGCAATTCGTAATTACGGGTATTGTGCTTTTCATCTCGATCTTCAGTCTTCTGGCTTTTCAGGATATAAAAGTAGATCCATATATATATATATATATATATATATATATATATATATATATATATATATATATATATATATACTTGTAGCAGAACCATATGTATGTATATATATATATATATATATATATATATATATATATATATATATATATATATATATATATATATATATATATATATATATATATATATATATATATATATATATGTATATATATATATATATATATATATATATATATATATATATATATATACACACGCACACACACACACACACACACACACACACACACACCAATTTCAGTGATATCTGCAGACTTGAAAACCAAACAGACTGTAGCTGAATGATGGAAAATATATATTGAACAAAAAAAAAAAACTGCACCAAAGACAGAACCCTCTGCAATGCTGCTATGTAAGAGCTGACTAATGGGTGTACAACTGTGACTGCTACCACAATGAAAGTTTCTAATTTGAGTAAAACAATTAACTACCCAGTATGTTGTATTGATGTAACAATTTCTGTATGGATAAATGAATCAAACAAATAAAAAAATTGGTCTTGCTAAGCCTTCCATTTTGACTATCATTTAGCCTTGAGAAGTGGATTATCTGAAAGAAATGTTTTCATGAACTTACAAAAACCTAAACATTAAGCTTTTTATTTCATATGTTATTCATTGGGAGACTTCCTACAACTTGTTAGCAAAATCAGTTCTGAAAATGCTGCTTCTTGAGGTAAGGGATGTAGCAATTATGGAGAAACAGGAAACATACAACCAGTCAGAATTTTATAGGAATCCCATAACTGGTCATGACTAAATCATATGATACCCTTTTTAAAACACTTTAGTAACATTTAAAGAAATTACTTGAAATGATACAGCAAACTTGGCTTAATCAACATAGAATTTATCACGTTGATTAAGGGAGCACTACCCTGACAGAAGCTACTCCGGAATAAATCATGATGCAAGTTTTTTTTTTCTAATGTAATTATTTTATTCAAAATTGTTATGTACCCCATTTAGGAAATTCCAAGTCAAACAACACTAAAAGAACACTGTTCAGTTCTGGAAACTTAAACAATAAAATGTCAGCACTTGTGGCCTTTCTTGCCAGTAATGGTTGTTAACTTCAAAGCAAGCAGAGGCTGCTGGAAGCAAATGAATGGATGAAGCTAATTGCAGTGGGGTGGGTATATGTTATGACAGTTTGATGGTTGTTTAACTATGATCAGATCAGCTTCATTCAGTCACTTTCATCCATAGACCGCACCAGTATCCACTTAGTATAGCCACTTTATTGATTGTATAGAGCTCAGATGTCCAGCTGTGATAAAAAATAAATAAATAATGGTCACAGTAATGTATTTCAGCTTATTCTATGCAAACCCACACTAGCACTACCAAACCAGACCAATGCCTGCTTAACTATGATCAACTTGTAAGAGGGGTCTATCATTTTCATCCACAGACCACCTTGTGCCCATCAACTATTGCCACTTTGTTGATTGTGTATACTTCAGATGTCTGAATATGATCATATGAATGAATGAGTAAATAAATAATGGTCACAATAATGTATTCCATCTTATTTCCTCTAGTTGTATAGCCAACAGCCTGTAATTAGTGATTCCTCCAAAATGACTACTTGCTATTCATTTTTACTCCAAAACTGATTATTTAGGAGTTGTGCAACACTGGGACATACAGAGGCTTGTCCCTCTCATGAAGCCATATGCCCTGGTGAGTGACCAGTCCATGGGATAAAACTTAAAAAAAAACTCTCTTTATTGCAATGTATCTGTGGTGCAATAGCCTTTCGCAGTGCACAATACAAGAGTTTCTCTCTTTTCTTACCACAGGGTCATAGCAGACACAGCAGCATCCAGGGTATAAAATTTTCAGCTGCACTTTATATTTACCTTGTGCAGCCAATAAGCCAAGGAGCTAAGGAGTAGCCTGGTCTTTGAGACAAGGAAGTAGAAAGCAATATGTACCACATGATCTGTTGAAGCTCAGCTACATTGCAAATCTCCACACCCTGAGCTACTAGCCTTTTACACTGTAAGAGGGTGTGTGTGTGTGTGTGTGTGTGTGTGTGTGTGTGTGTGTGTGTGTGTGTGTGTGTGTGTATGTGGATCAGCTCATTGCACTCAGCCAGCATTAGATATATGTGAAGCCAGTCAGACTTATCTTTGAGGACATCCCAGAAACCTGCTGCAAGCTAATAATGTCATGTCAACATTTTTTATTGAACAACCATTTTTTTCAGGGGCACTGTCTACTTAAGTGATTTGTTTACCTGAGTCACACAGTAGGCAGATGAAGGTACAAAGGATCAAACCCTGTACTCTTGATTACAGGAAGCACCTCATTAAGAGTTTAGAGCCTTAATCCTCTGCACTAACTGCTAGACCTTCACTCACTTCCTCATATTTAGATATATCACTGAAAGTTAAAAGTCACTGAGGTTTATAGTCAATGTGTAAAGTCAGTCATTAGAGCTCAGTAGTTTTTGTTATTAAAAAATGCATGTTGATGCACAACCTGTTCTCTCATTTTAAGGGAGTTAAACAAGTCTGCCTCTTGTCTTGACTGCCTCTGATTTTGAAGAACATATCATATTTTGTCTCATTTTTATGTCCTTTCCCTTGGGTATTTTTTCCTGGTAAACTATTGAGGATTACAGTCATTAATGCTAAATATTACAGTTCTATAATTTTATTGTTCAAAAAAATGTATGCTCACGCAATACATTGTTCTGTTAACATTTTAAGTGATTTGGAGTTGTCTGTTACTTGAGGCTTTGAGATATTAACGCACTGATTCTTGTAGTCTAAAGTATAGTTTTGAGTTCTTTCACCTCCATTTAGCTACTGTTTCACTCTGATCAAATCATTAAATCTGACAGTGCTTGCAGGTCACCCCTGAAAGGGGACACTTTGTCAAGTAGGTTTACCCGGATAACAAATGCATAAAATATTTTAAAAAGTGCACCTTTTCATCCTCCCACAGTTTTAGCATCATCCAAAACTCTTGAACAAAGAAATTTAGAGGTATATTATTCTGTTCTTTGTAAAAGTAGTAGCTTTTAGGCAAATTAACCAGCATATTAGTTTCAGACCTGTATCCTTTAGAAAATACTTAATAATGCAATGCTTATTAGTCTAGTAACTTTATAACTATGTAAGACAAATACTTAAAATCAGTTCTTGATTTTATTTCTTTGCTTCTGGTTTTTGAGCTAAGAAGTTAGAGAGGGCATAGGGGAGCTTTTCTATACGGTTCTGATGGTAGCAAGTTGAGATACATTTCTGGGCCATCATTTATGAACGCATTCATTCACTTGATCCCAAGCAATATCTGAAGTATACAGTCATACAACTGGATGTAATTGTGTGCATGTGTGTGTGTGTGTGTGTGTGTGTGTGTGTGTGTGTGTGTGTGTGCACGCACGCAAGCAAGTTTGTGAACAGGGGGTATAATTCTCAGCAACCCTTGATTTTTTTCCTGATATTTGTGGCCTGTTCTCATAAAATTTCTGGCTTTCTGATAAAGTGTTGTAGACTACAGTCACTAAATAATAGGATCATAGGATCATAGGAAGTTACTAGGCTATTATCTCTAGAGCCTTTTTAAGCTTAACGATTCATGCCCCAATTTTCCCAATTATCAACGCCCACAGATTAGAATGGCTTTGGTATATGCCTATACCTTAGGGCATCTACAAACTACCAGGAGTAAATTTGAAATTTCCCATCCATTGGTCCAAATTGCATTTGAATAGACTTAGGTAAGAGACTGGGTAATCTCTGAGACACATTCCTGTCTCTCCATCATATTTTGTTTATGTCACAGATGAGGTTTAGATCTTTAGTGCAGGTAACTCTAGTGCACTTTGTTTTGTGAAAGTGCAGCATAGCCATCCAGGTGGATCAGAGAATGTCTTGTAGGTTAGACATAGATCGCTTCTCAGTCGTCTGTAGGAGGCAAAGTACAGAGCCAGGGCAATGAGGTGGTCCACATAGGACATATTAGTTATACCTTGTATTATTTTAGTGACGAACCTCTGTGGCTGTGCCAGGTATTGCAAATACCTGTTCAGGTACATACTGAAAGGTACATTGTACTCAATTATTGGATGAATAAGGGCTGAGTATTGTACGACCATGGTGGGTGTGGATCTCCCCACACTAACTTCATGTGTCCTATCCGTGAACCATTTAGCTATCTATTGGGTAATATGGGGATATATGCATAAAGTAGTCATTTGTCTATAATAACCAAGTGAGGTATTGTGTCAAATACTTGCCAGGTCAAGGTAGGCAGCATGTACCATTTTGCCCTCATCCATGGCTCTAGTGGCCCTCTCAAAGAAGTCTACCAAGTTTAGTAGGCATGACCTGCCCTTGATGAAGCCAAACTGGAGTGGGTCCCAAGTTTGAAGATTTCCTATGCCTTTGTTTAGCAGTTCCACAATAACTATTTTTATGGCCTTGCGTATAAGCCTAATCAAACTTATTGTTGTACAGTTCCCTTGATCTGTTGATGGCCTGCTTTTATGTACAGGGGTGAGAGTTGCAGTCCCTCCATCCCTAGGGATGAAGCCTGACTGGAGGCTGTGGATGAACAGAGATTCTTGTGGGCCTGACATGTTTCAAGCTATTTATGAAGCATCCTAGGATATTATTAGGACCCACTGATGCAGAAATGTTATCTCTGCTGAGTGCATTGAGGACCTGTTCTTTGATGATAGCTGCTGGAGAAATGGGTGAGGGTATCTCCTGGGGGGGTGATGGGGGGGAAATTGGAGCTAAGTTTATCAGCCAGCAAATCATCCCCTGGTTTCTCTCTCTTTAATTTCTTCAAGAATTTTGAGTTTCTAATGCATGGCAGGAATGGACCCCATTCCTAAGTCAAAGTATGATTAAAGCTCATATAATTAGTATTGTTTCAGTCTTTGATGTTAGCCAAAAGTGCTCTACACAGCACCGACAATGTGCCTAGAACTGACTCCTTTTGCAATTCACATGGAGTCACATGTATGAGCAACATATCTAAATACAATTGCACCTTCTTTTTATGAGACCCATTGCTCTTACTACTGGAATTGTCTGAGTATCCTTCGTTCACATTGCCCTCATTTCTGCCTGCAGATCTTGGTATTTTATGACTTTGTGTCTGTCTGTACATAAGACCCTGTAATCACTGCATGTAGGAAATTTCACTGATCGATACTACCTTCGCCTTCTTTTCCTGGACTACTGTATCTGGTTTTCTCGCATCTACTTTTTGAATTGTTGGGCATGGATGATTCCATGTAATATAAACTTAATCAGTTTCTATAATGTTTTGTGGCTCATGTTTCCAATGCTTCTCAACCTCTTCAATATCATAATGTTTGCACAATCCCCAATGCAACAATCTTGCCACATTATCATGCCTTTCAGTATACAGGCCTTCTACCATTAGTTTATCACAACTTAACAACAAGATGTGCGACTGTTTCCAATTCTGTTTTACAAAACCTGCATTTGTCTGTTTCTCCGACATGTTCAATGGACTTTGTAAACCAACATGTACATAGTTCACTATTGTGGGTCATCAGTATTAACCCTTTTCTCTTTTGGTTTAAATTCACCTCTGCTTAACCATTCCTACATTAAATCCCGATCAAAATGAGGTTGTTCAAGGAGTTTTCTGTACTTGCAATTATATTTATGCATTTCCACATTCCTTGCCTATTGTTTTTAACACATTCAGTTCCTGCCTGATTTTTAGCTATTTCTGGTTTGATTTTCATTCCAGCTTGACAGTGACATGCTTCTTCCAAACTAAGTAAGGAAGTCAATTTAGAGTTGTTCTCCTCATGTTTTAAAACTTTCTCTATGTTCAGATCTTGTGAGGACAGGAATATTTATACGGTACTACGATTACAGATCTATATATTTAGTCAGTTTTGAAGAGGCCCAAACCTCCTACACAGCAGGAAATTTATAATCTTGGTATAAACTGATCCCGTTACCTTTTGGGGACAGCCAATCACCCCAAAACTGTAAGACCAGGAAAAGGAAATTGGATTATAGCATGGACTTTGTTCCTAGATGTCAGAGCTGTTTTCAGTATTAATTTTAGTCTTCTAAATTATTCCTTACTAAGTTTTATACATACTTGTTCATGTTTTATTGTTGATCCTTCAGCAGTTCCCAAGTATTTATGCACTCCCTCTTGCTCAAGTTCTTTTATATCACATTCCTGTCCAAGATTGATGTTGTCTTGGTGCTGCAGCTTTACTGCTTTAAAGGTTGCTTTTGCACATTTACCAAGGTCAAATGACATTCTTATATCATCTGAGAAAGTTTTGACAACTTGCAGTTGTGCTTTCAGTTCTTCATCTGATGAGCTATACAGTTTTAAATCATCCACAAAAAGAAGACAAGAAGTCTTTACACTTTGTTGTTTTCCAGGAGCCAAATTGTAGCCATCACCTAATCTATTAAGTAGACAGCTTAATGGGTTGAGGGCAAAACAAAACGGCAGCAGTGACAAAGATTCACCCTGGAATATCCCCCTTTTAATTCTTATCCTTGGGATAATAATGTGTACTTTATCATGGTTTAGCTACAAAGTGGCTTGTCATGGTTTCATAGTCACTATAATTTAATTGACTAATGTAGGATGTATCTTATAAATTTGTAAGCACTCTTTTATCAATGAATGTGTGATGCTGCCAAATGCTTTTTTGTAGTCTATCCATGCCGTACTTAGATTTTTTCCCCTTTTTACAATTCCCCATTATGACTTTATCAACAAATGATCCTTTGTTCCATTGAAATCTGTTTTACCTCATTGTTCTATTGCCATGATTGAATTTTCTTCTAAATGAGTATAAACTCTATCGGAATCAATTCCAGTGTGTAGTTTATACATTGGTGGAAAGCAAGTTATTGGTCTATAGTTTTTAAAATATCTTGCAGGTTCACTCTTAAGGAGGAGTATAATTTTTCCTGTTGTTAACCAGGTCGGTGTCTGTTTGGGGTGCACATATAAATAGTCCTTACTCATGGCTAAATCATCAGGTAAAGATGTTAATACTTTTAGCCAGAAGTTAGATACTGCATCTGGGCCTGAGGTTTTCCGGTTAGGAGCTTTTCTTAATTTTATTTAAATTTTTCTGATCATTACTTCATCCCATTTCATATCCTGTACATTTGAATTTCTTAATCTTTCTTTTGCTTCTTGTATCCATTCAGTATCTTTATTATGTTCCACAGGATCTTCATAGATATTTCTCCAAAATGTGTCTATTTCTTCTTTTTTGGTGGTCTTTCTATTCCTTTTACCTTGTTTCCTAATTCACTATAAAACCTTTTGGGTCATCAATAAATTGTTTATTTTGTACTTTTCCTTTATATTTATCTGCATATCTTCTAAGTTTTTCTGTATGTGCTAATATCTTTAGTGTATTGTCTGCAATAGTATACAATAGATCCTGGTCTGTTCTGATACTGCACATTGTGTTTATCACATCTGTCTTTCTGAGTGTTTTTGTTGATCTGTTCCCTCTTCTATACTCTTTAGGCAGCAAGTTTGCTGTATCTCCCAATTCAGTGTAGGAAGTTCCATTTATTATTAGTTTAGAACACTGTTGGGTGCTATCTTTAAGGTTGAGTACATAACTGAAAAATGCATTATGGATATCCTTAGCTTGTGAAGCTATTTTTGCCTCAGAGTTAGCTTTGGTGGACTTGAGTACTCCCTGAGTTGCTTGTTGAGACTGATGAGGGACTTTTTTGTCTTTTGGGCATAGCCCTTCCTATTTTTGGGGCAGGATTTTCTTTCTTTAGTTATACAACACACACACACACATATATATATATATATATATATATATATATATATATATATATATATATATATATAGCCTATATATATATATATATATATATATATATATATATATATATATATATATATATATCTATTGGGGGTCCATCAAGGGGGATTGTTTGTGGAGTTTGTCCAAAGTTTATTTTGGTTTGGTACTGCTGTTTCTATGCAGTTATTTATACGCTTGTACAGGGTTTCTCTAAACACTTCTGCAAAGATCACTGCATTCTCTGGCTTGGGTGGGAGGGGGGTTGAAATTTAGCTATGCCTTCACTTAACAAATGGTAGTTAGCTTTGAAAAAGTTCTTAAAATGTCTGAGATTTGCTCAGAGTTCAGCTTGTATATTTATTTCAAGGGTTAACGTTTTGTGAGCTGATGTGATCAGTGAGGATATTACACAAGGTGGGGTGCAATGTTCCCTCCTATTTGTGAGTACCAGTTCCAGGATATTTGCCTTCCTAGTAGGTGTATAAACTTTCTGACCCAGAGTGGTTGCACTGACAAAAATCAGGAATCTTTAAACCTGCAAGTTAGTGGTTGTGTATGCATCCCAGTTTATGGTGCGATAGTTGAAATCACCCATGAATATGGTGTTGGGCTAAAATGTGAGCATATTCAAGAATGAGGTATGGCTATCCTGGGTCATAGACGGGGATCTATAGCTAGCAAAGATATGGTATGGGAATTGCCTAAGGTTAGTTGGACACAAAGTGGATCAAGCATGTCATATTGTTTGACCATTCTTGAAGTATGCCTACTTTTTGTGTAGACCTCCACCTATTGCACCTTCAAGCATGTGAGTTTAAGACTTCATACACTTTAAAAATGCTTGCTAATGCAAAGCCCACTATGTTAGCAATGTTCTAAGCATTTAAGTCCAATATTTAAAATCTGTCCCTGATTTTCGGTGTTTGTCTGTGATTCTTGAGGTAATATGTTAGGAGGGCATGGGAGCTGTAATGGGTTCCGCTATATGATTCTCACAGCAGTGACCTGAAATACACTTCTAGGTCATTATTTATGTGTTTGCTCATTCATTTGATTGCAAGCAAACATCTGATGTGTGCATAGTCATACAAGAGTCTGTAAATGATGGTCGTGTTTGTGTGTGTGTGTGTGTGTGTGTGTGTGTGTGTGTGTGTGTGTGTGTGTGTGTGTGTGTGTGTGTGTGTGTGTGTAGTTATGGTCAATTGTAGGAAACAGGGGCATTATCATATGAACCATGTTCTTGAATGTTGACAGTGTGTTTATTACTAAGTTGTGAATAAACTGGACAACATGAGGTCTGCAAGTTTAATATTAATATTTTAAATGTGAATGCATTTTTAATTTTGCTTGTCTTTCTTGCAGCCACACAAGTATGCAATACACCATGTGGATGCTCTAACAGTTTGCCTGGCAGTTTCTATAGATGAGTAAGACTAAGAGCTATTAATCAGCTACTTGCTATAGAACAAGGTTTGATTCCCTCAGCCTTCATTTGTCTTCTGTGTGACTCTAACCAAGTCACTTCACCAGATAGTACTTCTGGACTGCTCCTGAAAAGACACACTTGTGTTCAGTAAGCTGTCCCAAGGTGTTAGTAAATATATAACAGATCTTTCTTTTGAATTCCTGTGCCCTTTCCATAGCTGCTAATAAGTGCTGATGTATCCCATCAGGTCTGATGTAGTTTAATAGGTTGCCAGATACATTTTCAATACATGGGAGTTTCAAAGAAAGATACGTTTACTGTTACTCATGCTAAGTCTGTTTTTAATGTGAGAGTATTTTGTTTTGTTTAGCAAATGGCTGCCAGAGGTTTTGCTATAAAATTTGAAATAAGCTTAAAATTAAATCCAAGTCTCTGATTAGTGAAAACTGGGACAACCTGATTTTCTTAAATTAGTATTGTGAGATGTTTTCCTCTTTTTACTGAGGTACAAATGTCTTTGTGCCATTCTGCCACTTCTGTTGTATTGTTAGCTACTGAATTGATTTTGATACACTGTAGCATAAAAAATGTAGTTATTATCTAACCTGTGTATAGTGCCAGGATATGTAATATATGTAAATATGTTATTAGACTGTGGCATTTATTATTTGTTCGCAAAGAAATGTAGGGATGGGGCTTTCATGTATAAAAATGGATTGAGGGTGAATTTTTGCCATGCATTATATACTTTTTCTTTGGTCTTCAGATGCCCTAACAGCTAGCATCTGTGCCCCTGTTGTGTCCCAAAAAGAAAGGAAATGTGGAGCTGCCATTGCTTACTATTCATTGACGTTCTTGTTAATCATGGATGGTGTAATTCTGCCAATAGACTCAAACTGCATATTACTGCATAATCCATTATAGATTTTATATTGAGACACTTGTTCTTTTTTTTTCTCAATTTTTTTTTTATTTTCAATTAAAATAACATTTACATAATATTTATAAATATCATTTTAAACAACTATATACAATATTTGGAATGGCCTGACTTTCATTTATATACACTGCATGTTATTAAATATAGAATTAACAGATCAGTTATCAGAGGTACAATATTGATTATTGCAGAGTGTCCAACAAAGATATAACATTCTTCCAAGGATTATTTACCAATAGGTTCATAGGTAAGTACTAGGCTATCTGCCCGAGGGCATCTATAAGCCTAGCCAGAATGTGTTGGCTTTCGCCGCCCCTTAGATTAGTTCCCTGTGCCTCGGTTCAGCAGAGCCATTAGTTCCCTGTGCCTCTGTCCAGCAGAGCCACTGCAGTGATCCCTGGGGTAAATTTTATGTTTCCCATCCACTCGTCAAGGTTTCTCTTGAAGAGTGTTAGTGAGGGGCTCTGCCTAATGTATATTGGAATCCTGTTCCAAAACATGGGGAGTCTCTGGGACAGGAATCTATCCCTCCAGCACGTCCTATTTATTGTTGTGGTGAGGTGTAGATCCCTAGAGTGTGTGGATCTTAGGGATTTTTTTTTTTTTTTTTTTTTTTTAATTAGGTGGAGCATGTCCATCAATTCTGGGTTGGACATGGCCTTGTATGTCAGGCAGAGATCACCTCTGAGTAAGCGGTATGCAACCGAGTACAGCTGGAGTTTCTTCAGTCGGGCTGCATAGGGTATACATTTGAGGCCAGTAATCCTCTTGGTGAGGTACATCTGTGGTCTTTCCAGCTGTTGCAGGTGTCTTGTAAGGTACATCCCAAATGGGGTATTGTACTCTATGATGGGTCTGATGAGTGATGAGGAGAGGGGCACAATAACCTCTTTTGTTCTAGATGTGAACCCTTTTGTGATTAGGAGGGCCACATAGAATGATTTTCTAACCACCTTGGCATTATGATTATCAAAATAGAGATTACTATTTACTTGGGTCCCCAGATCCCTTATTACATTTTCTGTATTTAGGGGGCTACCACATATGTGGTAGTTCACAGGTACTTTGTTTTTTCCAAAGGGGATGACTATGCACTTTTTGGCATTTAGCTTGAGGCCATGATTTTGACACCAGGTATCCGTCTGAGCGAGACCCTTCTGAAGGATGTCTGTATCAGCAGGAGAGTCAGTTATGGCCCCCCAGTTTGCCATCATCTGTAAACTTAGTCAACCATAGTCCTCCTGTGCTTGCCAGTACCTTTGAGAAGTATATACCGAACAGGAGGGGTCCCAGGACTGAGCCCCAGGGGATGCCACTTGTACTGGTTTAGAGTCGGACCTAGAGCCTGCAACTCTCACTGTGTGGGTTCTATCTATGAGCCAATTGGCAACCCATCTCATGATGTAGGGGTTTATGCTCAGGCTGGTGAGCTTGTCTATAATACCAAAATGGGGAATGGTGTCAAAAGCCTTTGCGAAGGTCTAGGTAGGCTGTGTGGACCTCCTTTCCCTCATCTAAAGCCTTGGTAACTGTCTCAAAGAAGTCCACCAGGTTTAGGAGGCATGATCAGCCCTTAACAAAGCCAAACTGGGTAGGGTCCAATGTTTGAAGGTTCCCAATGTCTCTGTTAATGAATTCCATGATGATGCACTCCACAGCCTTGCAGACCAGGCTAGTCAGGCTTATAGGGCGATAGTTCCAGGGGTCCATCTTTGTGGAGCGGGATAAATGTTGCTGTGAGCCACTCTATGGGTACGTAGCCTATACAGAGGCTGAGTTTGAACAGTGTGTTTAGGTGAGGGGTTAGTTCATTTTGGAGCTCATGTAAGACGCAGCCTGGGACACTGTCTGGTCCCATTGAAGCTGTATTTTTGGCTTTGGATAGGGCTGTTTTAACCTGTGTGTCAGTAATTGCTGGGGCACTACATTCTTCTGGTATGGTTATTGGCCCTTTAGGGGGTGAGAGGGGGGGTGAAGTTTGCACTAAACCTGAATGCCAGAATGTTGGCAATATCAGTTGGTTCAGTGTATTTTGTGCCATTCTGCACTAACTCAGAGCAGATCTGAGAGTTTCCACTTAGGTTCTTGACATAGCTAAAGAACACTTTGTGGTTATCTTTGGAGTACTTGGCAATTTTTCTTTCGAAGATAGCCTTGGATGAATTTATGAGGGATCATAGTTTCTTGCTGATACTGATCAGGGATGTCTTTCCTTCTTGGGATTTTACTCTTTTCTGCACTAGTTTCCTCCTACTATTGTATAGCTTGTTTATGGCAGGGGTCCACCAGACTGGTTTCCTTTTCTTGAAGGAGTGAGTCTTGGTTTTGCTTGAGATAGTATAATCCATGCATTCTTGCAGGTGCTCAAAGAGTGCCTTTGTAAGGGATTCAGCAGCTTGGACAGCATTGTCGTTTAGCATGGGGGCTGTGAACCTTTCCACCTCAGTCTTAAGTAATGTGAAGTTTGCTTTTGAAAAGTTTTTCACAGCGGTTTCCTTGATTGGGGGTGGGGGCAGAATGTGGATATCCAGAGTGATTAGTCTATGGTCTGATCTAACCAGTGAGGGCTTTACTTCCAGTGTAGAACACAGGTCGCCCATGTTGGTGATGACCAGGTCCAATATGTTGTCACCTCTGGTGGGTGTGTTGACCAGTTGATCCAGGGTGTTAGAGTTTATAAAATCTAGGAGTAGTTCTCCCAGTTAATGTTTGGGTAATTGAAATCACCCAATATTAGGGTGTTTGGTAGGACCTTCATATTTTCCAGTGTCTCCAGAAACATGAAATGGTGGTCCTGGTTCATGGTGGGTGATCTGTAGCAAGCTACAATTTGAATTGCAGTTTTGCCCATTGTTAGTTGCACATGGATGATCTCTGAGGCATTGTGCTGTGCCACTAACCTGGAGGTGTGGTATCCTTGATGAATAAGGATACACCCCCACCTTTTGTGTTTTGTTCTGGGTTCTGTGGCCAAAAAGTATGGTATGAGTTATAGCCTGGTAGTGCTGGGGTGCTCTCTGGAGCCTTAAACCAGGTTATGGTTACTGCACAGATATTGATGTTCTCCATACTAAGGAGTGCCTCGAGGATGGCCTGGGATAGATTCGTAGTTCTTTGATTTTTATTTCCATCAATGCAGTTGTCTTCAGTGAAGTGTAGAATACTTCCCAGGTCGGGGGTATATATGAATTCCATCTTCTGGTTACACATTTCCTAGATATAGCAAGTACTGTCCATAACAAATACATATTTGTCTTATTCAAGGAGGGACCTTCATTTACATTTAGTATAATCAATGCTTTAGTTAAGGTAAAGGATTCATTAAATAATGCTTGTAAAAATGATTGATTCCATTCCACTATGATTTAATTTTATTACATTCATAAAAAAATATGAATCCAGTCTGCTTTATTTGACTTTTCACACCTCCAGCAAAAAACATTTGTAGTAGTACTGATCTTTTTAATACTATCTGGTGTTAAAAATGTTCTATGTAAGTATTTCCAGTTAAATATTTTCCAGTACTGTGTGTTAGAGGTGTAATTAACTGATAGTAATATGTTAGTTTTAATTTCTTCTGTTAATTGCAATAAGAACTGCCAGTATGATGGTTTGGGAATTGTTTTATATGTTATTAACTCTTTATATAGATTTGAAATGGAATATTTCTTTTCACAACTATTATATATAAATTCATACAGAAAACTTATTAGATTTGGAATATCTTTTAATGAGGAATTATTAATTAATCTGCATAAATCTTGAGTGTACATTAGAATGATTTGTAAGGTTAACTAGTCCTGTGTTGGAATATTGTAAGCAGTTTTTATCATATGTATATCTAAAACATTTAATTTATTTACACATTGAAACCAGCATAAGAATCCATTTTGTTCCTGGGGGTTATTGTTTCCCTATATATTTTTTGAGGAAAGTTCTTAATGATAGTAAATGAGGTTAAAAGGTCAAACGAAAGTTTTAGATTTATGTTTGCATTGATACGTTTCCTAAAGAAATTGATGTAATGATTAATCATTGTTTTAGAAGGTTTTGTTATATTATATTGTATACTTACGCATAGTATGTACCAGGGGCTGTTTGATTTGTCTACTATTACAAAATGTTTTAATAGATTAAATTCATTTGTTAATATAGCCGTTGTTAATTCTTTCCAGTTGGCAAAATAATTTGGGTTTATCCAGTCTGTTGTAGTTTTATGCACAGATGCTTTTATATATGTTTCTGTTTCTGGGAAGTTCAATCCTCCTTATTTCCAGGGTCTAATGTGATGAGTTAGAGCTACTTTATTCTTTCTGGGAAACCATAAAAATGTTATTAAACATGAGTTTATTTCTTTAAGAATGCATCTTTCAGGAATTAACTGTATTGCTAATGCTACATATAGTATTTTTGGCAATAAGACCATTTTTATTAATTGCAATCTGTCTTCAAAAGTTAATATTTTGTTCCACTTTTCTATATATATATTTTTATTGTATCAATAATGTTTTTATATTTTATTAATATTGTTTCATTTATATTTTTGCATAACACTATTCCTAAATAATTTAGTGTAAGTTCTTGTTTTCCTATGATGGATTTATCTGTAACTTGTAGTTCTTTTTTCTTATTTAAAAATAAAAATTTTTATTTTGATCTATTAAAGTGTAGACCTGAAATCTTATAAAATGTCTCCATTACTTCTTTTAGCTCTCCTAATGACTCTCTGGAGTTTGATAGGGTTAATAAAATATCATCAGCAATAAGCATTGTTTTAGATATGTACTGGTCACAGACATCTATTCCTTTTATTCTTGGATTATTGCGTATTATTTCTGCAAGTATTTCTATAGCCAAAACAAATAAAATAGGAGAAAGGGACATCCTTGTTTAGTACCTTTCATTATATGGATAGATTCTGAGGTGAAAGGACCTAATTTAATGTAGGTTAAGTTATTAATATATATGTTTTGTATTAATAAGATGAAGGGAGGAGGAAATTCAAATAATGCTAAAGTTTTAAATAGATATTCCCAGTTTAGAGAATCGAAGGCTTTTTCTATGTCTAATCTGATTACAAGTGTTTCTCTATCTTCTTTATTCACGTAATTTATAAGAGTAAGTATTATAATGTGTGTGTCTGTTATATAAAAATCCAGTTTGATCATTATTGTCTTTGAATGTGGGGTTTTCATTCTGTTAGCTAGGATTGACATGAATATTTTGTAATCATTATTCAGTAATGATATAGGTCTGTATGAGGTGCAAAGGTCTGATGGTTTATTATCTTTTAGAATTGATGTTATGAGAGAATATTTCCATGAGGGTGGTATTTTTGCTTCTGACTGGACTTCTAGCAACGTTTTATGAAAAAGGAAGATTACTGTTGTAAATGTCCATAATTATACCATCTATCCCTGGAGCTTTGTTAGATTTATTTTCTTTTATCTTGTCAACAATTTCTTTGTAGGATATAGGATTTTGTAGGTCTAGTTTTAAGTTTTCTGGAATTTGTTTTATATTGATAAGGTTTATAAGTTTATTTGGTTGGTATCTAAATCTTCTTTTCTGAAGTGTTCCATTTAATGTGAAATGCTTCAAGGATGTCTCCTATATATCTGATACTTTTTTTCCCTTTCTTTTCATGATATATACTGCTAATGTTATTTGCTTTAGACTGTATTTTAATTCTTGTAGATAAGTTATGTAGATATCTGGGGGAGGTGGCTAATGAGTTTATGTTTAATTTTTCCAAAGCTAGACAAGTTTCGTGTGTTAGAATTTCAGTATATTTTTTATTTGATTCCTCTATTTCTTTTTTGGCTTCTGGATAATTCTGATTTTTTTTTTTTTTTTTTTTAGATTTTGCTGTCAAGAGTCTGATTTGCAAGTCTAATGATTCAGATTCCCACTCTCTAACTTTATTTTTGTACCAGCTAAGGGTCTTACCAAATAGATATGCTTTTAATGAGCCCCAAACAATGACTCTACTGATTTCTGTTGTATTGTTAATTTCAAGAAATAATTGTAATTCTAACAAGTTCCAGAGTCTGAATTCTTTACCTTTTGTGATATATGATGGAACTCTAGTTGAGAGAATTAAAGATTTAAACTCTATTTAGAGCTTCATTATCAGAGAGTCGTGATCTGAGAAGGAGCATGGAATTATTGAGAAGTTGAGGATTTTTGTTTGTAAATCTTGAACTACTAATAATTTGTCTATTCTGGTTTGTGTTCCAAATCTATGGTCTTTATGGGAAAATAATACGGATTTATTATCTTATACTTTAAAAGTGTCTTTTAAATGAAATGAATCAATCCATCTTTTTAAGGATTTTGAAATAGCTGTTATGCAAAAAGACTTCTTTGTGGTTTCAGAAGCTTCTAAAGTACAATTTAAGTCTCTTCCCAGTATAAGATTTCCTTTATAATTGTTAGAAATAAAATATAGGTGTTTTTTTAACCGTTCCTGCTCCAATTCCTGAGAACCAATATAGATCAGCTAAGGTCCATATTCTGTTATTAAATTTAATTATAACAAATGCCAGTAGACCTTCTTTGTCTTCATATTTATAAATAACTTTGGAGTGATTATGTTTTTCTTCCAGCGAATTGATACTCCTTTTGTCTTTGTTCTATAGGAGGATTGAGTTAAGACTGTATAGACCTTAGGGTTCGAAATAAAGCTATCTTTAGTCTTAAAATGCATTTCCTGGAGAAATACTACTTGCCCCTTATTTAGATTTAAATATTTTAGTAAGTTTGATCTTTTATTTGCATTATTTAAGCTATTAGTATTTAATGATAAGAGTATTAAATCCATTTCAAATTATTGTTGGAAGAAACATTTTGTTTCTTTTTTTTTATTTTGATTATAGTAGATATACCATATTCTCTGATAACAGTGAATGTTATTTTTATGTGTGTAAACTTGGGAGTGTAATTTAATGTTCTTTCTTCTTTAAATACAAGTAGGGTAAAGTACTGGTCAGGATTTTAAAAAGTACTTCTATAAAACATTAATTCTAAAGTACCAAATACAAGTAAATATGAATTTCTCATTAAACATGGAATGAAAGTCATTCCTAATCCAATAGATAAAGATAGATCTATTGGAGTATCACTCATACCTTTAACCAATACTATCAACTGAGCTCCATATGTTAAATTATTATATGGAGAATTTTCTTAAAAGGGATATGAAATTCTATATTATTATATTATTATTCTATAGTATTTTATATATCAGGATGGAATGTTAGCAGTGTAAACAATAATTATGTTGACTTAGAAAATATCCAATATTTAGTTACCCTTAAGAGATCCCAAACATGTTAGATATGTCATTTTGGATAAATTAAATGCAACAAATAAGCCAACAACAAATAGAGTATTACTAAAATAATTTGACTAAAAGGACTCTGTAGGAGACAATGAGTGATTACCAATGAAATATTAATTTGCTGTAAGTGTACTGTCTTCCTTTACTTTCCCACTCTTCAGCTCACCAACTTCAACTTACACTTATGAAAAGGCATGGCTTATCAATTGTATCCTGACTCTGAGTAGAGGCGCCCTACATTCTAGTGTGCAGTGCTTTTACATATTTATAGATTTACAAAGCAGAGTCTAAGAATGAACTATGATCACCCTAACAATTCCCACCCTGCACATGGAACCTCCTGCTTCCAGAATGGGTAACCACATCAGGTCTAGAATGAATGTGTCGGTACCAATATGGTAATCAAGGCTTACCTTAGGTAAGTATTAATCAAATAGTGTTTAGAGCATCTTAGAGAGTTCTTGGGGCAGTTAGAATATGCTTAAGCCTCTCCTCCCTTGACAAAAAACAGATTTCCCTTCTCTTTCTTTCCCTTGTTTTAAATCAGTACTAATAAAAAAAAATTCAGCAAACATAGGTAAACAGAATTAACATTCAGTAGTCCATCTTGTACATGACTCGCAATCCATTAAACAAGTCAGTGACTAACAATACTTTAGTAAACATTATAAAGACAAATTAGAAATATTTTCCTAGCTCTTTACATTTTCTGATAAAGCAAAAAGTTAACAATAAGCTATTTTAACTAAAAGTTCAAAGCATTTAAATTTTTCTTTGCATGTGTACATTTCTACTTATATTGTAGTGTCAATAGCTGTCTTTGAATTCTGTACAATACTTCACTTCTTCAAATCATTCCTTTTTAAATTCAGGTTTTGTTTTGTCAAAACGGCAACAATATTTCAAGGGCACAATTAATATTTAGACTGATGTTTCAAATAAATAACTTGTCAGTTGACAATTGAGTTAGTTTAGAATGAATGGTTAGTGCAAATAAAGCATGTTGCAAAAATAATATGTATTTTTTTGTGTGTTCTAGAGACTGTCATATGCAAGTGACATATATAATGTAGCATATGTAGAGCAGATAGCTTATGGATTCAGGTTGTTAAAGTTGTTCTTTTGGCTTTTCCCTGTTAGGGGTCACCACAGCGGAACTCCGGTCCACTAATGATTGGTAGTACATTTTTACAGTGCTGAGGTGCCAGCCCGATGCCCAACCTTCAACGAAGGCACGCCCATTCACACATGTCTTTTGAACACCACTCGACCATGGGGAGGACATGCAGACTCCACACAGAAGGCGATCCAGCCGAGAATCGAACGGGAGAAACTCTTGCTGTGAGGTGACAATGCTACCGCTGCACCACCGCAGCTATTGTCCAGATTCAGGTTGTTAAAGTAAGTTATGCTTATTAATCAGGCAGTTTCATTTAAGTTCACAAGTAATTTGGGGTACATTTTAGTTGAGCTTCCAGGAATGTGTAGTCCAATGTGAGTAATTTATAAAGTATTTACAAGTTGTTCTATTAAGTTATCTAATTTACCCTTCCTTAGATTGTAATTCAGTTTAATAGCTAAACAACATTACTTTTTGCTATTTGTTATCTGGGAGGCTAAATGCACTTTGCAGATTCACAAAGTCCATCGAAACTGCCGCAGTTGTTTTCTGTTGCCATGCCAATGCAAATATAGCAGTTACTAATCAATGAGTGTTAAAAAAAAAAAAAAAAAAAAAAAAACTGAAATAATTCACGAGGCTGATAGAATGTAAAGAAAGCTTCACTTCTCACAAGCAACAGTACATTTTTCCCTCCTTTTGTATATTATGTTAATATTATAAGAAATAATTAAATTGACAGTATGTATATAAACGAAACATTTCAGAGATAATCGCTAACATGCCCAGTAACTCATTAAGCATGTGTCCACCATTAAACTAATAACTATTGTAATAACATCTAATTGAGTCCACTTTTCTCATAAACATGTCACAAATTCATTAAACAAAGCAGAGTCTAACATCTGTCTAATAATCATTATAAAGACAAATAATAGTAATTTCCTAGCTGTTCAAACTTTCTGATATCGCAAAATGTTGACAGTAAGCTATTTTAACTGGAAGACTAAAACATTTCAATACTTCCTTGTGAATATACATTTTTACTTATACTGTAGTGTCAAGAACTGTCTTTGAAATCTATGCATTACTTCACTTCTTTCAAGTCATTTCATTTTGCAGTTCAGATTATATTTTGAAAAATGCCAATAGCATTTCATGGGCACATTTAATATTTAAACTGATATTTTAAATGAATAGCTGTCAGTTGCCAAGTGAGTTTGTACAGAGTGTGAGGTAACTGCAAAGATAACATGTTGCAAAAAGTAATATGTATCTTTTCATGTGCTCTAGAAACTGTCAATTTCAAGTAACATATAAAATGTAACTTTTACAGTGCAGACAGCTTGTAGAATCAGCATGTTAAAATGAGTAGTACTTTTTAATCAAGCAGCTACATTTAAGTGTACATGTAGTTTGAGAACATTTCAGTTGTGTTTCCAGGAATATGTAATCCTATGAGGATAAATCATAAAATATTTACAAATAGTCCTATTATGTATTTATTTTACCTTGCTTAGGTTGTTTTTCATTTTAATAACTAAACAACATTACCTTTTCTTATTATTTGTTATCTGTGAGGCTAAATGCACTTCACAGGTTCACAGTGACCTTAGAAACTGCAGCAATTGTTTACTGTTGCTATGGCAAAGTAAATTGAATGTGAAGAAAGCTTCACTTCTCTTAACCAACAGTACATTTTTCCCTCCTTTTTTTTTTTTTACATATATATTTGTTAATACTAAAAGGAAATAATTCAAAGGACATATGTATATGAATGAAACATTTCAGAGTTAATCACGCACATGTTCCCAATCCCAATAAGTATAACAATGACAGTCATTAATCTAATAAATATTGCAATAACAATTAATTAAGTTCACTATTCCAATTAGTCTGCCTAAAAACTTGATTATTTTACAGTATTATTTATCTGTGTATCGATAGTGAGTTATTATATATATACAGACAAGACACTTGTTCTCACATGCCATAAGCAGAGCTATAACTTTAAAAATAAACTTATTTGGTGGAATTCTTGATCAACACATTCTAAAATAAGAGGAGAAAACTTATCATCTGTAATAAATATGTTCTCATGAAATATAAAAGGGAGATAAAGCATACCACTTAATATTATAGGGCCAATTATGAACTTAAGATCACCATCACCACTAAAGCCAATCATAAGTCCTTCTTTAGTTACATTACTAAAGTCAGAAATAATGCACATTACTGCACATAATGCCTAGTTCTTGGTTATTGTTGCCCTGAATCCATTACCAATATCCTCACTTGTAATTTTGTTCTAATTTCACTTCACCTGCATCCCATCCAAAAACCAACTACATAATCACTTAGGAACAGATTATTTCAGCGCTATCCAAAGCCAAGAATGATGACTTTAGGATTTCTGATAATATTCCCAGACATCTGTTGAGAAATGCTAAGCATTAATTAGACAGACCCCTCTTTAACCTCTTCATCCTATGCATCTCTGCATGATATTTCACAAATGCATGGAGAATGGTCATTATTTAAACTCTGAATAACAACAATCCACAGGTGACCCCAATAATTATATACATACTAACCTCAGTGTTATCATTTGAATAGTATTGGAATGTTTAATTGTTCAGATAATTAATAATAACAAAGGAGAACTTCAGTTACTTGACCCCAACTAGTATGGATTTGTACAAGGCAGATCATGTGTTTTTGACTTAGATGATTTTGTTGAATGGTTCACTGAAGGTCTGGATATGGTTGATTCTGTCCATACTGCATACATTGACATTATCAAGGCCTTTGGCATTATAAACCATGCAAGTATTATTGATAAACTCATCCAGCTCAGCATTAATGTAGTCATATGGATGGCTAACTGGCTTACTCTAGAACTCACATTGTTAAGGTTGGGGTACATCCCATAGTCAAAGCTATGTCTAAAGTGATACTCACATGACTGCATTCTGGCCCCATCATCTCTGACATCTCTAATAGTATGAAAGCAGAAGTCAAAGGTCTATATCTAATCAAATTTGCTGGTGACTGAAAACTTGGACACAGTTGTGAAAGCTCAATACAGCAATAAGATTCTCCTACAAGGGTTAGATTAGACCAGTGCCTGGTATGTTAATTATGATTGCATCCATAGTGCTATGAAATATAATAGTATTATGTTAGGAAATCATACCATCTTATTAACATTCTCCCTAAAACAGACAACAGTTATCAGAGCGCCACATATTTATATTTTTTTCTCAGTATCAGTTTCCCTCTTTTTCCTTAGCCAAACATTAAGCCTCATCATGCTGAATTCAACCCATTGTATTCCTAATGATGGGAAAAGCCCTAGTGTGAGGAATCCCACAAATCTATTAGAGTAGGCCATTTAGAGGTCAAGTTTATGACTTATGACAACCTGATAATATTAGTTACACAATTTGATTCAGATGATTGATTTTCCTACCAGATCAAATAATACCTTAGAGCTCTTACCTGTAAATATTCCAGATAAAAATTCTGAAATTAACCAACTGTGTCTATTAGGCAATTCATATCACTTAGATTTTTGATTTAACATAATAACTAAAGTTTTTTTTGTGCAAATCAACAAAAGAGTATTTTGATAATTTGAAGACATTTGATCTGAATATTATTAATCAAATAAATTTTATGGACTTTAATTCTTCCAAGATAAATAATGTGAAAAAATGGACTTTGAAAACATTTTCATTTTGAAAATATTTTGTCTGCATATAAGAAAAAATAATAACAGTTTACTGGTGACTACAACTCTTTGATGGAATACTAAAGGAAGAATTTTAGGCTCTGGAAGAGGTTCAAGGAACATGTTTTAAAACAGGCCTGTAATTTAGTCTCCAGAAGGTTAAATACCTGTTTGAGATTAGCAAAAAGTAAATCTGAAGATAACTTAGTAGCTCTTGTTCTAAGAAATTTTTTTCTTACATTAGATACATTGGTAACATGGTTAAATCTTTCAGACCAATTTCTATTTGAGTTGAAGTGGTTATTGCTGGAGAATTATTGGCAAATTTGCTCAATTAGCACTTCTTGGTAGAAGATGTTAAACTGTTTGATGATGTTTTTGATGTTGCAGTTTTAATACAAGATGATTGTATGTGCCCAGTTTTCAATCTGACCCTTGTGCCAACATCTTTAAGCCATATTACAGTGAATATATTTTGGCTACCATCACTCAATTTTTAATAACCTGTTGTATTCTGTTCCTACTAGTTGGAAATTTGAGTACATAATTCCAATTAATAAGGGGCCCAACGGGCAATATAAGTAGTTCTAAACCTACCAGTCTGACTTCATTGGTGGGTTTTCAGCAGTGTCTACTTTCTTTCCTAATCATGACTTTCAGAGATATTTAATGGACCTCACTCAACGTAGTTTCACAAAAAAAGTTCTTTGTTCACTACTTTAATTAAATTGTATGACCCAGTGCCAATTGCCTTAGATATGGGCATGTCTGTAGTGGTGGTTTACTTGGATTTGTCTAAGGCTTTTGACAGTGTCCCTCATTATGCTATCATTGATGTCCTGCTCAAATGCAAAGTTAATTTGTACATTGTTTGCTAGGTGAGTAACTGGTTTTGTGTTAGATTACAGGAAAAAAGAGAGGACATTTTACATCTAGCTGGCTTGAAGTGAACAAAGGGGTCCCCCAGGGCTCAGTTCTTGGTCTAGAATTGTTCAGTCTGGTATACTCATTTATTCTTAAGATATCTAACATTTAGATGGTCAAGTATGCAGACAATATTAAACTAGAATGTGCAATTACATCAAAAGTGGATATTGATCGCTTCAATGCTTACATGTGCTTGGTGGCTGAATGTTTCAACTTAATTAGACTAAAATTTATTAAGGATAAATGTGCTACTTTGCACTTTGTGAAACCAATGGTTGAATATGAAATAAGGATTTAGGCAATATCATATGTAGTAATTATAGGCATAGACTAGTGCATTAAAAGGTAAAGCTAATGCTTTAAAGTTATTGGCCTCATTTTTAAAAACTTAGCAACAAGAAATGATGAATCACTTTTGAGATTGTTCATAATATATGTCCAAACCATCACTGGTTACAGCATGTTGTTTTGCTCCTACATGAAAGATGGTCTCCTAGTTTTAGAAAGTATTTAAAGACAATTTACAAGGTGTGTCCTTACTTGTAGAGATAAAGCATATCCATCTAGACTAAAAAGTCTAGGACTTTTTTAATCATTTACAGATATCTGAGGGGACTCTGGAGTACAGAATATTGATCTCTACTAAATATTGAATTATTAAATATGAGCATATTAACTTGAGGTGAATATTTTTCTTACAGAACTGAGCAGTCAAGAACAGTCTTAAGAGCAAATTATGTAATGCAGTCATTGGTTCAACTTTGGAACAGGGTTCCTTTACATGGTGGACAGTCTTTTTCTTCTTTGCAGATATTATACCAATGAGTTCCTAAGATGTATCTATGTTTGGTCTAGGGAGTATATTAACTATTTAGGCATAATAATTTTAAAACATTTTGAACAGAATAGATTCACAACTAATGCATGTACATACACACACACACACACACACACACACACACACACACACACACACACGCACACACACACACACATATATATATATATATATATATATATAATATATATATATATATATATAATATATATATATATATATATATATATATATATATATATATATATATAAGCGCTTTACTATCTCAAAATACTGAAATCTCGAATTTCAGTATCTTGAGATGAAAATGCTGAAAGTGCAGTTGAGAGAAATTGCACTTGATCAAATTAGAAGTGTGGAATTTGCGGTTGTGGTGGCACGGTACATGGAATTTCCTGTGTTTGTAAGTTATGGACTGCTATCAAATATGTTTTGCCTGCCATTGTGTGGATTGTGTGGATTGTGTGGATTACGTTTCTGAGGGGCGTATAAAGGCATTAACACCTCCACATAATTTGACGGGCACAATCTCAACAGGCAACCTTCAGCAGAATATTTATCACCTACACATCTGGGGAGCAGTGGAACCAACGTGTACCCCTTTGTGTTACACATTCTGATCGCCCCTAGCGAAACCAACCAAGTGCCCATCTAAGGATAGTTCGCTCCCTAGAAGCAACAAGTACAAACAAACTGCAGCGATCAGTAGGAAAAAAGTAGCCCATAAAAGAAGAACTTTGACAAGGTGTTACACATTCTGATCGCCCCTAGCGAAACCAACCAAGTGCCCATCTAAGGATAGTTCGCTCCCTAGAAGCAACAAGTACAAACAAACTGCAGCGATCAGTAGGAAAAAAGTAGCCCATAAAAGAAGAACTTTGACAAGGTCTTGAATACTGGGGCCTCTTCTGTTTACTATTTTTATAAATGACCTGTATAAAGCCATCCCTGAAGCAACCTGCATTCAATATGCAGATGACTCGACATTAGTCTGTGCTGACACTACTCCTGACAACCTATTATCCAAAACCCAAACATGTTTCAGGGCAGTAGAGAACTGGCTATTAGGACGTAAATTGATCCTTAACCCAAACAAAACCAAATTACTACTCTTCCAACCCACTCAAAAGACCACACCTCTATCCTTTTCTATCCAATCCAAAAATGGGACTGTCATCTCTCCAGACTCCTATACCAAACTATTAGGAGTTTCCATAGATAACAGACTTAGATTTGATATCCATATTAATCAGACCATCAAAACCGTTAATAAAAACTTGGGTCTCTATACCGGATCAAATCTTTTCTAACCCCAATAGCGAAAGTGACAATGGCCCGCTCACATCTTCTCTCTACCCTCCTGTATGCCTCCCCTATACTCACTAATCTTAAAACAGTGGAAATAAACAAACTTACACGCTGTTATAATCAGATTGCTAGATTTGCAACAGGAATGCCCTATAGAACACACCACTGTGTTAACCTAAGAAACTTAGGCTGGTTAGAACTCACTAACCTGCTACAGCAGACCCAATTCATGGAAGCATTTAAAATCCTGAACCAACCTGACAAAACCCCAGCTGAATAACTTAATAAGGCCCTATAATAATCTCAGTAGTCTGACTTGCTCCAATAAGCTACTAGTTCAAACAGTCAAAGCTAACAATGTAGGTGGTGACTCACTTTTTAGCAATGCCATTGGCAAAATATGGAACTCCCTTCCTCCCAGCCTTTCCTGCACTTCCTCCCTATGCATTTTGAAACATTAAGGTTAAACCAACATCTAAAGTTATATTGGCTCTGTCAATGCTCAAGTCCTGACTAATCCTCTCTCTCACAAGTATAGATACTTCCCTAGATGCATCCCCCTCGCTCTTACTTCTTTCTCTCTCATCTAAACTGAAGTGGTTAGACTAGATGGAGAATCAGCATGCTAGAAGTAGTATTAATATGTTGTACCCCTGATATTGTTTATGATCAACTTATTTTTTTACTACATCTCCTTTGTACCATTTTCTAGTATAGGAAACTAATTTGTTTTGTTTGTTCTTTAGTTCTATGTATTGTTTTGTTACTGAGTCCTATGTATTATCTAAATGCATTATATTCATTCACTGTGGAGCTTTTCTCCCCGGGCCTCCGCTGAAAATGGACATGTATCCAGTCGGACTTTCCCGGTCAACAAATGTGAAATAAAATAAAAAATAAATAAATATGTGTGGAGATTCAGGTAAGTGGTGTTTTTTTCAGGGTTTTGAGTAGGGATTTGAGTGTATGTGAGTGTGTTGGGAAGTTTTAGGTGAAGGTTAGGGTAGGTAGGTAAGAGTACGAGTGTGTAAATGTTGAGAGTGGTGGTGTTTTTGCTTAGGTGGTGTATGTTTGTCCAAGGGGACTATAGAGTATGTAGTGGTGGGTTTAGTGTATTTGTCTTTTTACTGTGACCTCGGAGTTAGTATATATAAGTAGCGGGGGTGCCCCCCCACATGGAAAGTGCAGGGTAGGTGTGTGTATTTGTGTTGTGTTTGTGTGTGTTTTGCTAGTTTGTTGTAGTGTTGGGGAGGAAGGTATATATATGTTTGTGTGGTGGAGGGTGTATTTAAAAATCGCGATTTTAAATTTTGCTCTTTTGGGGTTTCAATATTGTGAATGTTTGGTTTTATAGTCTCGAGATACTGAAATCTGAGATTTCAGTATTTCAAGATTGTAAAGTGAATATATATATATATATATATATATATATATATATATATATATATTTTTTTTTTTTGCTGTAAAACACAGTGTATTGGTATACATGTTAAATTCACATCATCCCTTCCCCATCACTGTGACATTCAAGCTGGTCATGCCTTACTTAGTAGCTGTCATAATAATATAACCCTTATGTACTTTAAATAAAATGAATAATGATGTGGTACCTCTTATTTAACCAGATTATTAAGCAGGGGCGGCCCGTGCTATTGGACTGCCGGACTGCACCCCCCCCCCAGCTGTAAAACATAAAGAAATAAAGAAAAGAAAAAAATGCAAAATTCGCACACTAGTCCGGACTGCTGCTGAGACAGTCTGGAGCATGCGCAGACTGTTTCAACAGCAGTCCGGACTGGGAAACATGTCAGAGCAAGATCCCAAAAGTCTATGCAGTACAACTGCAATAGACTGTCTGGGAACCTCATCGGAGTTGGACTGCAAGGTCAGTCTCATCGGGAAGATCTCACAATTTGGAGCTGGACAGGCAGGGTCTCGTGTGGAAACATGGATGGATGCTATGTGAACAGTGCAGCTACAGATTTGTGTGGACGGACAGTTTACAGATAAGGGGTGTGTGTGTCTGGAAACATGGATGGATGATATGTGAACGGTGCAGCTACAGATTTCTGTGGATGGACAGTTTACAGGTGTGTGGAAACATGGATGGATGATATGTGAACGGTGCAGCTACAGATTTCTGTGGATGGACAGTTTACAGGTGTGTGTGTGTGTGTAAATGCCCCAGTTGCTATATACTGGTGGCTAGACTCATGGTGGTGTGGTAGGAAATACCTCAGGCTTGAACCCTGTACCTTGTATGCAGGTGTTAAAGACCTGAATTCCCTACCCACCACCATTTGTAAAAAAAATTGCAGATTTTTGCTTCATATTTGATCTGATCTGTTCCTCATAATATCTGTGGTTTCTAAATGTTGTAATGATTGATAATTGATGGTGCAGTGGTAGCATTGTTGCTTCACAGCTGCAGGTTCTCAGGTTTGATTCTTGGCTGGGGTGCCTTCTTTGTGGGGTCTGCATCTTCTCCCTGTGTTTGTGTGGGTTTGCTTTTGTGTCCTCCCATGTTACAAAGACATGTCTGCATTATTTCTTCCTGGGCCTCTGCTGAAAATAGTTTTTTTTTTGTTGTTAAATAAAATTGACAGGCATTTGAATTTCAGACTTCAGGTTTCTGAATGTTTAATTCCTTACATATTTGATGGTGCAGAGGTAGCATTGTTGCCTCACAGCTATAGGTTTTCTGGTTTGATTCTTGGCTGGGGTGCCTTCTGTGTGGAGTCTGCATCTTATCCCTGTGTTTGTGTGGATTTGCTCTGGTGTCCTGCCATTTTACAAATACATGTCTGCAGTATTTCTCCCTGGGCCTCTGCTGAAAATTGTTTTGTTCCGTTAGAAGTAAAATTGACAGGCATTTGAATTTCAGACTTCATATTCTTCAGAAAATACATAGTAACACAACCTAAGTTAATAAGATGAATATTTGAAATTTGTCCTTATTTTTGGGACTGTATTACCCCATTATTGGCTTTGTCTAGGTTTTTTGTGCTAAGGTTGACAGCTTTGGCAAGAACTGAATTCACTGAATATGTTTATGGGCTGTATTCCCTCATTACTGGGTTTGTCCAGGTGTTTTGTGCTAAGAGGTTGACAGCTATGGTGAGAACTGAATTAATTAAATGATAGCCATTTAAGTTTCAGTCTTCCGCTCTTTCACAAAGCAGCTGATTTGGTGTAGTGGTATGTTGCTCTGACTGTTTTGCACAGGGACCTTGGCAGTAAAATGTATGGTGGTAACACAGCATTTTTCTTTCACAAAGCAGCTGATTTGGCATAGTGGTATGTTGCTCTGACTCTTTTGCACAGGGACCTTGGCAGTAAAATGTATGGTGGTAACACACAGAATTTTATTCTAGCAACTTTCCAAGATTATACAAGCAATGTTTAATGTGTCCCTGGTTTTGGGGCTTTTGACCCCCCCCCAATAAATTTGGCTTTTTCCAGATTTTTTGTGCTGCGAAGATGAGATGCAGTTGAGTATTGAGTAGATTTTAAAGGAGCTGAGAGCTGCAGGAGAAGAGAAGTTTAGTGTTGCTTATGCTAAGTCAGCTTGCGTTGTTAATAGCACAACAGGTTGTGTACTTGCTTTTGATGCAGAAGGTTGTTGGTTCTACTCCCACAAGGAGTTAATGCTACTTTACTGAAAAAGTTAATATACTAACTATGAGCTTGTTATCAGTTTGCCATCCATTTCCTATTGCAATATTACTAGCTTATCATTTTTAATGTAATATAGGCAATTTATTCATCAGGGGCATCAGAAACTTTATTTTTCGATGAAATCATGAAACATAAAGGTGTTTGCCAGCAGCAACCTTTTCATTAGTTACAGATTTATTTAATGTGGAATTATTTAGATGACTTTTTTACTTCTTCAGAGATTGTGCATATTTACTGATAATGGTGGACTGTAGAATTGTGCATATTTACTGATAATGGTGGACTATAGAATTGTGCATATTTACTGATAATGGTGGACTGTAGAAGTTTGAGTAGACTTTTATGATGGAAATGTTCTGAAATGGGCTGTTTTGTCATTATGGGTGCATGCATTTTGTTTCATTGTTTACTGGAAAGATGTTTTGAACTGGGCAGTTTTGTCATTATTGGTGCATGCGTTTTGTTTCATAGTTTACTGGAAAAATGTTCAAGACAATAAGAAGGTGTATCAAAGAGCACATGTATGTTTCATATGGAAGGGGCCTATGAGTTGAAAACAGCTCAGAATTAATCTTTATCTGCCACTGGTAAAATGTATTTTCTTTGAATGTGGGTTTCAATGCTGTTTCAATGAATGTGAGTTTCAAGGGCAGAGAAGTTTTAATGCTAAGTTTGTTTAGCAGATGTCTTAGTGTTTGTGCTGTAAAATGCAAAACAAAACTTTCAAATGAAGTCCAAATCATCATAGAAGTAAATCAGTATGCACATTAGTGTTTATGGTAAATGGAGTGAAATAGCCAAGTAATGGATCATTGGAATGGCTGCAGGGGGAGGCTCCATTCGACCATGATTTTGTGAGGGGGGAGGGCGGCAAACTTAAAGACAGCCCCAGCTGAACTATACCTCCCAACTGTCCAGATTTTCAAAGAATGAATAGATTTTTGCTTCTTATTTTTGGTTTGTTCCTCATAAAATTTGTGGTTTTCTGGCAAATCATTTAGGAATTAAGTCAGTAAATAATGACACACTAGTTTCGGACTTCATAACCTTCAGAAAAATTCATGCTAAAGTAAGACCTGTTGTTCTATCAACTGTCTCAGTTTATACAAGAGCAATTTTTAGTACTGTTTATATGTTCCCCCACTATATTTGGCCTTGTCCAGATTTATTGCATTAACAGGTTGAGAGGTACATGCAAATAAATTGCTTTATAGAATTAGGCATAGCCAAACCTCTCAACTGTCCCCGATTTTGGCTCAAAATGTTGCTCTTCCCCCTAATAATCCCTCTGCAAAATAGCAATTTTGGAAGAAAACATGGAGGGTTTACAATTAAGAAATAACTGTAATAATCAGAGTTATAGATTACTTTTATTTCAGAAATGCATGTAGATTATTTTATTTTGTCAGCTGCTCAAGTTAGCAGTACTAATATTAAAGTGTCCCTTCTTTGACAGGTTCCCAGCTGTAGTGTGTGGCTATTTTATATTTTTACATCACATTTTTGGTCCATTTTTCATAAAATTGTGTGTTTTTTGGCAAATTAGTGACAAATCATTAAAGACTGAAGTTAGAAAATAATGACAGACATTTGAGTTTCAGATTTCATACCATTCAGAAAATGCATACTAATGCAAGACCTATTCTATTATCTTTCTAAGTTTATAAGAGCAATATTTAAAAATTGTCCTTATTTCTGGGCCTTTGTCCCACTTCTTTGTATGGCTTTGTCCAGATTTCTTGCTCTGAGGTTGAGAGGTATGACAAATGTGTCAGGGCCATCACAGTCAGCCAGAGACATTTCAAATTGTGACATACTTGTTGCAGCCCACTCCCCCATGTAGTGACTCTGGATGTGTCGAAGCAAGGCAAGGAGTAGTTATGCAGTGTAAATGTGCAGAGTATCCTCCCCATCCAAGTTAGACACAAGTACTAGAGTGGCTTTTCATCTGTCCTTGATTTTTGCAGAATGGTCTGGCTTCTGTCATATTTTTTGTACTGTTGATTTATGCTTATTACTCAAAGTGCCTGTTGCTCTGTGTTTAAGTAGCAATACTTTAATGACCATCAAGTAAGCTTGGCTGAGATTGTAAGATGCAAATAAGCTTTAATAAGCATACTGTTAATGAATTGCCAACATTGAAAGCCTTTCTGTTGTTGCCATGTAGAGAATACTTAACTAGATAATGTTTAAGCCTTGGGTATTGAAATACATATGACAGTATTTGTAATAAAGGACAGGATTACATTATTTTAAGAAGCTCATTACACTTGGAGACTTCCAGTCATCTCTGCCGGCTTTACCCGTAAACTAAACAGAATGCCAATCGTGTGGTCCATAACCTGTGCAGTAATCCTTTTAAGCAATGTATCTTGAGCTTATTTCTTGTTTGATTTTCATTTTTTACTTTGATCATATTTTCCCCGTGAAACAAGTAGATAGTTGTCAGGCAGCAGGTCTTTTTTTGGATAAGAAACATTTTTACAAGTGGGGGCATCAGAGATTTCTACTTTCAGCATGTTACTTGGTACTTTAATAAAGCTGTATATAAATTATAATTAGAACTGCAGTGCAAGGAGTGGTTTGAGTTGAGTGCTGCTTGTTTTTCTTATACTTGATTTTGAATGGCATTCCATTAATGTATTTAAAAAGTAATTTATTTTCTCATGCCTCACAACTTTTTGTTTCCATCTCGATATTAAGTAAGCTCTCATGCAGCCAATGCATTGAAATATTTTTATTCTTCTACACTTCATTTTGTCTTGATTGGACTTTCATAATGACGGTTTGGCACCCAGGGCAGTGTATTTAGTTAGTTGTTGTGGTTTTGAGCATAGCTCCTCCCCTTTCTAGTTAGCCAAACCCCTTTCCCATTAACCCCACCCATTCAGCTGTCTCCTGCAGCCCCCCTTTGATTTGTAGTCACCAGCTGCCACTGTTATTAAGTCTGTGATTTTATCTGTGACAATATATTACATGGCTGGAAATATAAAAATCTTAGACCATTTGGCAATGTAAATATATATATATATATATATATATATATATATATATATATATATATATACACATATATATATATATATATATATATATATATATATACTGTTTGCATGCAAAAAAAAACTCATTGTACAATCATATTCTAAGGTCTGTGTACAAGAACCCTAAAAATTATCTACAAAAATCTTATTGTATAACTAGCTAGTATTGTTATTAGACATCATTTTGAATAAAGTGGAAAAAAGAATAAGAGAAAGAAGAAGAAGAAGAAAACAAAAAGAACAAGGGCAAGAAAAAGAAAGGGAAATAAGAAGAAGGAAAAGAAAAATGTATGATGATAGAAAAAATAATTAGATTTTCCACTTTATATGAAATGATGTGTAATAGCAATACTAGCTACTTATGCAATAAGATTTTTGTAGATAGTTTTTAGAGTTCTTGTACACAGACCTGAAGAAATCTAGAAGGGTGAAAGCAATCTTTGTTAACAATACTTTACGGAAATAGAATATGATTTGTACAATGAGCTGTTTTTGCATGAAAAATGTATAAGTGTATATATTAATATATATTTTTAGACTGCCAAATGGCCTAAGATTTTTATATTTCCAGCCATGTAATATATTTTCTTGGATAAAATCACAGACTTAAAAATCTGTTTAAATAAGAGGTACCACATCTTTTTTTTTTTTTAAGTACACAAGGGTTATTTTATTATGACAGCTACTAAGTAGGGCAGGACCAGCTGGAATGTCACACTGATGGGGGAAGAGATGTGAATTTGACATGTACAGCAATACACTGTGTTTTACAGCAAAATAAACCACTCCCTTGCCTGATTAAAAAAAAAAAAAATATATATATATATATATATATATATATATATATATATATATATAGTTAGAAAGCTTGTGAGGAAACTATTATTCTGTTATTTTTGTTTTACTTGGATCGCTTGTCTGTGTACTTAATAAAGGATTTTTGAATGGAAACAGACTGTCTACCTTGCTTGGATTAGTTACGAATACTTAGTAATTCTGTATCATTTTTTCAAATTATATATTTTTTATTATTTTTTGGTGCAGGACGAGTTTACGTTTGCTACTTCTACTACCAATTTCTGATCAGATTAATATATAGTGATTATATGGATTGAAAATCTTCCACACAGAGAAGTTTCTTAAACTGTTTTGGTTTTGGACTCACTATATTTAGTGAGTTGTCTGAAACTTTGGGGGATACCACAGAGATTACCTGTTTTGTAAGTAATAGAAAACAATTTTTAGAACTGCAGATAATAGTTGAAGATTACGGTCCCACAGAATTTAAACTTGGGCAACTCATACTTTACGTATTACAATTGACAACA
Source organism: Protopterus annectens (assembly GCF_019279795.1). Lineage (NCBI taxonomy): Eukaryota > Metazoa > Chordata > Ceratodontiformes > Protopteridae > Protopterus > Protopterus annectens. Next base: position 466,391,746 of record NC_056737.1, on the reverse strand, counting down.
TCACCATGCAGCCAGAATGAACTTATAGAGGATCCATGGGCACAGTACCATTATACAACGACCCCCCCCCATTAATATTCCAAAACCAAAACATGCACACTGATTGGTCAGCATGCATGTTGTAAATCAGACTTAAACTAATGGAAAAAGGTCTGGTTGCCTGGACTTTTTCCATTAGTATAAGTCCAGGCGACCAGACCTCCGTTACTTTTTTTAAAGCTGTCTCACTATGTTAAACTTCTTTAACATAGCGAGACAGTGTGTAAAAAGCAACGGAGATCTTGCGACGATCAAAAGTGAGACTCTCATGGACATGAGAAAAATTAAGAATAAAATAAAGAACTGAAGAAAAAACTAATAGTAGAGTTACAATGATATTAACTCTTTAAACACAGATGAATCTGTGAATGACTATTATGAAGTTTATTTTTATTGACTTTTATGACAACTAAAACATAAGTAATAACATTAAAACTTAGAACAGAGACAGAGAAGGAGATTGAGAGCTTTGTTGCCTTAGCACAGATGGTTACATTTATAAACTAATAATGATCTTTGTTTCTGGATTTGATTTCCTTAGTTTATATTTGTCTAATTAGCATCTCTGAGCAAGTCACTTGAGCAGACAGCTCTCCTCGGGCTGCACCTTAGAAAATGCATGTTACAACTAATTTTGGTAAGTTAACAAAAAAGAAAGGGAGAAGGAAATAAGAAAAAAATCACTGAAAAATGTGTGCATGTAGATTCACCTGTTTCATTCTTTCACTGCCAGGCTAATATTAGCAGGAAAGGTTACATCTCAGTCAAGCACCTGTGGTCTCCAAGTCAGGTCTTGTACACTGTTGTCAGACCAGGGGATTATAAAAGCATGTAGCAACAAGAGTTGCTGCTCTTCCTGCTTAACTACCTGCAGCTTTTATCTTGACACATTTGCTATATCTATAACTCACAATGACAGAAAGTCTTTAATGAAGGAAACATCTGATCTCAGAAATTATTTTGTTTACTTTTACTTCATTTTTCTGTACCAGGCATCAGATTATAAAGATGAAGCATTTAGAGCATTGTCTCCTTCCTGCTTATTATAGTAACTGTGCATGTTATTCTGAAAAATCTTCTAAGGAAATGACATAGTCATTTTTTTGCTTCATATTTAATGGCAGATTATTTTATACTCTCAGTTTTAAGTTATCAAAAGAGTCATTTTAAGGGTAGGACTGCTGGGGCTTTCAGCTCTGAATACAAGACTGTAGACATTGTAGGGATGGTGTCAGTTAGAAGTAGGGGAATATAAATAAATTAATAAGTAATGAATAGCAAAGCTTTTCTAAAAACAGTCTTCTAGCTGATGCAAGCTGCAACAGGAGTATTTTATCCAGGGAATCACCAAACTGGATTTACTAAATCACTCTGTGATATGGCTTGATCTGCATGTCTTTTCATCAAATATGAAACATGCCTGAAATGTAAAACTGAGTCATCTATACAGCATACTTTTTCTTTGTTTCCTCCTAGAACATAAGATTTATGAAACTCATACAGATCTTCTAAATAAGACCCCCTTTCGTTAAATAGTTCCATATATTCAGCCGCTCTTTGTCATTTGATGTTTTCTGATTAGTCAGTATCATTAAGACGATTCTACTTTTGTTAGTATCAATTTAAGAAATGAGATAATTGGTATCTCCTTGTTCAGAACTTGTAGATGCTTTTCTGCTATGACCAGAGTCAGTAAAAACTGTGAAAAATGCTACCAAAACTGTAGAAATAATTTCCAAAAAAAAAAAAAAAAATGTCAAAAAGTTGCAAATTTTAGAACCTCATCCCACTACTGTCTGATTTGTTATATCATAGACTCACAGGAGATTACTAGGCTAACATCTTAAGAACCCTTTTAAGCCTAGCCAATATAATCTGATTTTATCCAATGTATGGCTCCTAGGGGCAAGAAGATGGCGTGGATCTTTGCCTATGTCTTGAGTATTTTACAAATTGCCCCTGCCCAAAAGGGACAAAGGCACAACTCCAGGTGTAAATTTGTGATTCCCCATCCATTGATCAAAACTGCATTTGAAGAGGGCCAGAGGAGGGATCTAGTTAATGTGAATAGGAAGCCTGATCCAAAGAGTGAAAATCTCTGAGACACATATATATGTCTCTCCAGTATATTTTGTTTGAGTCGCTGACTAAGTTTAGATCTCTAGATCAGGTAACCATTATGCTTCATGCTGTTTGACTTGCAGATGTGTAGCAGTTCCATCAAGGCTGGATTTGTGAGTGCCCTGTAGGTCAGGCACAGGTCACCCCTTAATAGTCAGTAGGACAGAGACTAAATGGATAGGGCTTTTACTCTATCTGCATAGGACATGTCGTTTACACCCTGAATTTTCTTTGTGAAGAACCTCTGAGTTTGCTCCAACTGCTGTAAGTGCCTAGTCAAGTACATACCAAATGGTGGATTGTACTAGATTATTGGTATAGTGAGGGCTGAGTACAGTTGGACTATAATTTCCTTAGATCTAGAAGGCATACATTTACTTATAAGTTCTGCCACATAGAAGGACTTTCTCACCACTGTGGACATATATTGGTCAAAGTTCAGGCTACTGTCCATCTGTGTACCTAGATCTTTCACCTCTAAGTCTACTCTTAGTGGTGTGCTATTGATGTTGTATTTTGCAGGATTGTTTGACTTCCCAAAGGATATGATAATGCATTGCTTGCATTTCATTTTAGACCATGGTTCTAGCACCAAAACCTTATCTAATATAGACCCTCCTGAAGGATAGCTACATTACTGGGGGATTCAGTGATTGCCCCAAGCTTGCAGTCTTTGGCAAACTTTGCCATCGAGAGGCCTTCCACATTAATTATAACTACAGACAAGTATATCCTGAACAGGCATGGTCCCAGCACTGAGCCCCATGGCAAACCATTAGTAACTGGCATCTTGCTGGATCTGAATTCACCCACTTTAACCATATGTGTCCTGTCCATGAGCTAATTGGAAATCTGGTGGTGTAGGGATTTATGCCTAATTTTGTGAGCTAATTTATAATACCTGCGTGGGGAATTGTGTCATATGCCTCAGTCAGGTTGAGGTAAGCAATATGTGCTATTTTACCCTCATCCATGGCCATAGTGACTTTCTCAAAGAAATCCACTAGATTCAGTAGGCATGATCTGCCCTTGACCAAACCAAATTGGTCAGGTCCAGTATTTGCAGGTTTCCTTTATCGTTATTTACCAGGTCCATGATTATTCCTTCCATGGCTTTACATATAAGACTAGCCAATTTCCTGAGTCAGTAGATAGTCCTCCTTTATGTAGAAGGATGACAGGTGCTGTCCTCCACTCTGTTGGGACAAAGACAGTCCAGAGGCTGTGGTAAAATAGAGGTCTTAATGGGCTTGATAAGTCCTGATTTAGACAACAAAAAAATCTGTACATGCTGGATGAATGCTTCACCAAACACCACAAAAAATACAGTCCAGCAGAAATCAGTAAGGCAAAGCAAAATCAAGCTCTCCTCACAAAATAAGCAAGTTTTATTTGGACAAACAACCATAAGCCCTTTTGCAGTATTAAAACTGCTTCTTCAGATGTATAAAATCACTGCCATACCTTCTCATTTATAATGGTTTTTAAAAATCACATGGTACAAAAACAATTACCTCTTAAAGACACAGAACTTTGATCCTTACAAAATATTGTAAAAACTATAAAGTTATAAAAAGTAACAAAAACACATAGAATGCATATATAGCACTAACAAAAATAACAAAAGTCCTGATTTAAGCTGTTTAAGAGGCAACCTGGTATATTATCAGGCCCCTTTAAAGGCATCTCTTTGGGTACTGCAGTGGCATCCTGTTCTTATGTGATAATTGGTGGTGGAGTGGTGGTGGAGTGGTGGACAACATCTCTTGGGAGAGAACTGAGGATGATGGGGAGGTGAAATTTGAGCTTAAGTTGTTATATCTTTTGGCTGAGTTTAAATGATACCAATATACAACTAATTCTGCAAATTTTTGGTTATTGCCCTTAAGATAGCGGACATAACTGAAAAATGCCTTATGGTTATCCTTACCTTTGGAGGCTATTTTTACCTCAATGTCTGCTTTTAGAGCCTTGCTTAGTTCACTGATTTCCTTGTTTAGACTAATAACAGTCTTTTCTCCTCTGCTGTGCATATTCCATCTTACTTCTCAACAGGATTTGGATTTTCTTTCTTTTATTGTACAACCTATTAATACCAGAGTGGCTTGTTTTTTCTGGTCTGACCTGGGTTTATTTTGGTCTAGTACTGCCATTTCTATGCAGTTGTTTACATGGTCATATTCTGCACAGGTTTCTGTGTTTTCTGGGTTTGAGGGAGCGGAAACTATCTAAGCTATCCCTTAATATAGCAATAACCCATGCCTGGGTGTGGGCAATGCTGGATTTACCCACAGTTGGCATGGTTTGGTCACGAGGGTGAAGCCCAAGTGGCCAAACAAAGCCAACTGTGGGTAAATCCAGCATTACCCACACCCAGAAGTGGGTTATTGCTATTATACAATGACATTTGTTTGTTTGTTTGTGTCTTTTGGCTTTTCCCGGTTAGGGGTCGCCGCAGTGGAACTCCTGTCCGCTAATGATTGGCAGTTGATTTTTATGTACCGGCTTGCCAAGCCTGATGCACAACCTTCAACAAAGGTACGTCCATTCATGCATGTCTCCATGCAGAAGATGCTCAAGCTGAGAATCGAACCAGACAGCATCTTACTGTGAGGTGACAATGCTACCGCAGCACCACCACCGCAGCTACACTATTATACAACGACATTATTTAAGAAAAAAAAATAATTACTTTTCTTAAATAATGGCATTGTATAATGCCTCCTTGCTGCCCTTCCACAGCTGTCTGGTATTCTGCAGCAGTTTTGATGTACTGTGCATGCGTATGCCTACGCAGTGCATTAGAGCTGTGGGCAAAAGCAACGGAGAAAGCAAGATCTCCATTGCTTTTTACTGTTTCGCAATGTTAAATGGGTTTAACATAGCGAGACAGCTTTAAAAAAGCAACGGAGAATCTCCGTTGCTTATTTTAAAGCTGTCTCGCTATGTTAAATGGGTTTAACATAGCGAGACAGCTTTGAAAAAAGCAACGGAGAAAGCAAGATCTCCGTTGCTTTTTACAAACTGTTTTGCTATGTTAAATGGGTTTAACATAGCGAGACAGCTTTAAAATAAGCAACAGAGATCTCCATTGCTTATTTTAAAGCTGTCTCGCTATGTTAAACCCATTTAACATAGAGAGACAGGTTTTAAAAAAAAGCAACGGAGAAAGCAAGATCTCCGTTGCTTTTACTAATCGCTATGTTAAAGGAGTTTAACATAGCGAGACAGGTTTAAAAAAAGCAACGGAGATCTCCATTGCTTTTTTTAAACCTGTCTCGCTATGCTAAACTCCTTTAACATAGCGAGACAGTGTTGTAAAAAAGTCTTATACTAATGGAAAAAGTCAGGGTGACCAGACCTTTTTCCATTAGTATAAGTCGATTTACAATGTGCACGCTAACCAATCAGCATGCACGTTTTGGAATATTAATGGGGGGGGGGGTCATGGTATAATAGGTGGTAATATACCTAAGAGAAGTTCTTAAAGTTTTTATGGTTAGATGGGGAGACTAGTTTTACCTTTATTTCAAAGGAAACTGCTTTTGATCTGATCTTACCAGTAAGGACATCACACTATTGGGGCTGTAGCACTCTCCCATATTTGTGAGTATGAAATTTAGGATATTTGCTCCCCTCATGGGAGTGCAGACTAGGGCATTTGAATTTACAAAATAAAGAAATCTTTGGGCCTGCATGTTAGCTGTCATGTATGCCTTCCAATTAATGAAAGGTTAGTTAAAATCACCCATGAGTATGGTACTGGGCTGGATGGTGAGTGTTTCTAGTAATTTCTAGTATGATGTGCAGGCATCCTGGTTCATGCTGGGGCATGTGTGCCTAGCAAGAATACAGTAATGGACTTTTCCCATGGTTAGTTGGACACAGAGTAGCTCACAGATGCCATATTGTTTGACCAGCCTTAAGATGTGGTTATCCTTTATGTAGATAGATACACCTTCACCTCTAGCACTTTCATGTTCAGTGGGTGATTGGAACATATGGAAGGCATTATAGTCATGTACTGCCAGAGTGCTTTCCATGGGTCTGAACCATGTTTCAGTAACTGCACATATATCAGCATTCTCCAGGGTGAGTAGAGCTTCCAGGGAGTGCAGTTTCTTGTTGGGACTCCTAACATTGAGCAGTAACACCTTTAGCTTGTCGTGATTAGCTTTTGTTTTGTTGCAAGGATTGTCTGTTTGGCCATGCCTAAAAAAGACACTGTAGGGGTAAATAATGTTTTGGGCAATATCCCATGCTGAGAAGTGTTGGACCCTTTTGGAATAACACCAGTAGCTAAGCCAATTTCTAAAGTCGATAATTTTCTGCTGGTATTGTGACCTCATCTCCGTTGCTTTTTACACACTGTCTCACTATGTTAAAGGAGTTTAACATAGCGAGACAGGTTTAAAAAAAGCAACGGAGATCTCCATTGCTTTTTTTAAACCTGTCTCGCTATGCTAAACTCCTTTAACAACTTCTATGTTGAAAGTTTAATCATATATCTCTTCATATAGACTTAGAAGTTATTTTTCAGGTCATTCACACTCACATGCACTATGACTGAGTCATACTAATACTTAGAGGTAAGTGACCTGAGTGCTTTCATGATCTCATGAATCCTAGTCCCTGAAAGGCAACCATTTAATCTTCCCCTTATCCAGCCTGGTAAGAAGGACATGAAGTCATCTATGACAAGAATTTTGGGTTGTGGAGTGTTTCACCTCATGGGCTTGGTAGCTGAGACACAATGAGATGTGGCTTTGTGTGTTCTAATGGAAATTGTCTTGTTTGTGTATGTGTGGAATTTCTGATGACCAAGTCTGAGAGGCCTTTGAGGTTTGGGTAAGTTATTTGTGAGCACCTCCACATATGCAATTCTATGTGTGTGGTCCTTTGCAGGTATGGGGAGTGATGTGTGTGAGTCGTTGACAGCCTGTTTATTGCTTTTTGTGCCTGTGTGAGTCTAGTCTCCAGTGTCAATGTGTAACTACATCTCTCACATACTGTATTTGCCTGTTTCAGAATTAAGAGGTCGCCGGTGTAAATAAGGCAATTGTTACATTGCCTCAAGATGCCCATGTCCACCAAGCTGGAAATGGAGATAGCAGGAAAGTGCACACCCATAGTTGCATGTCCTAATGGCAAACCATTGAAGACTGGATCATTAGATAATGAGAGAAATTTTACTTTATCCTTTAGAACATGCAAAACAGGTTGATCTGGCAACTTTCTACGTTTTTAAGATCAATATTTAACATCTGTCTCCAATTTTCGACCTTTGCCCCCAAACGGTTTTTGGATTTGAGCAGAATTCTTTCACTAAGTTGAGAGGTATGCATATTAGGCATTAATTCAGGTACACAATTTTGAACAGATTACAATGCAAACATAATTAACTCTGCATCTTTTTTTGAAAATGAATTTACTTCCCACCTCACTAATTTATCAACAACATTTAATTCCAAAACCCCTTAAATGCTATGAAAATAAATTGCTAGATATTATGGTAGGAGCACTGCCTTCATGAAAATGATCCCTAGTAAGGTATCAATTATATTCTGTAAGTATGCAATTGGATGACTTAAACTGGCAACATATTCAGCATTTTAAACATCCTGGACATTTAAAACTTGCATACATTTAAATTAACATTTAGGTTGAGCCATTAACACCAGGGGAAACTCAGTCATATAGACTCAATAATTGAAGTCACCATCTTATAAATACGAATGGAGACAATTTCAACATTTCTTACTCCTGTTCTTCAATTTCTTTGTCATTGAAAAGTTTTCTACCTGCCTGTTTAAACTCGGGATTTATATAATCAGTACTCATCACACTTCCTCGGTGATGAAACCAGGCACAGAATAAATCACTTGAAAAAATTTTACCCTGACATTTCTTGCCATATACTGCAACATTTTGCTAAATTCCTGACTATCTGAAGATTTATAGGTAAATACTTGGCTGGATGCCATTGCAAGCTTTTTTTTTTCAAGTACAGCCAATTTCCCTTCAAAGGTAAAAATCTAACTCTGTTCTTTGTGTCTGTGCAGTAAGCACCTTAACTATTATGCCAAGTCCCAACTCCAAAACTTGTAGTTCTGATGTTTCATTAACTTTGTTGTCTTGCAATATGACAATATACTCCTTCATCACTGGTACATTCACACAAACTGCACCTTCTCTGGATTTGAACTCCATGGCACCAAGGCATTTACAACACACACTTCAAATTATTATCAGTATTTTCCACAGACAGATACATATACCTGTATTAGATTTACTTGAACTTGCAAATAGTCGCAGCACTTTAGTCAAAATATACTGTCATAACTATTTTAAGAAATGCAGCTTTTGTGCTGAGAGGAAGATAAAAACTTTGGAAACTGTGGAAAAAATTGTGAATACATTTTTTCCAGTGGCTTGGGTTATGACTAGGTAAGCCAGTTATCATTCAGGATGTATGATGCTCTTTTAGTGGATAATTTTTTTCAGCTACCACATGAAGACCTGTAAAATAATTAGATCTAATAAGATGTGAATCAAGTACTCAGGTATGATTGTTTGTTTAAAGGTTATGTTTGCTTCTGTCAAACAGTGGCATGCCAGTGAATTTGTAGTTGGTCTTAGCAAGACTACCACTGCACAGAAACAATTGATTATTATTAATTATGGGGAACAGACCTTGAGAGTCTTGAGGATTTTTTCAGACAGGAGTCCAGGAATGGAGCGATGGTAGTCATAGCAATATAGTCTCCTGTCCTATCCTGGCCTGAATAGAAAACAAGAGATAGAGGCCTTTCACTCAGCATTATATCTTCCAGGACAGAGACAACATATCAAGCACCATTACACGTTTACATATTACAAATAAATGCCTCAGCCAAGGAGGTCATCAGCATAGCCTCAGATATCCATTATTTTTCCTCATAATTTTCCCTTTTCATTATAAAATCTGTGACTTTTTACCAATCATTAAAGACTACTGTCACTAAATAATAATGGAAATGTAAGTTAAAGATTTCCTGTCCTTATGAAAATATGTGCTAGTACAAAATGTGATATTCTAGTCACTTTCTAAGGATGTAAGACCAATATTTAAAATTGGTGCCTTTTTGGGTCTTTGATCCTCATTTTTATCTTTATCATTGATTATTATGCTGTCATTCGAATGACTGCTTGTTTTTTCCCCTGTAGTGTGACCTGCACTTACCTTGCTTGTCTGTGCTATTTATTAATGTTCAGTAACTGAAAGTATATTTGTACAAAAGTGAACCACATTTAACAGAGACAGACAGGTAAAGTCTGCCTCCATAAAAACACAGGTAACTCATGGAGTCCCTCAAGGCTTGGTGCTGGGGCTGCTCCTTTTTGGCATCTACTTCTCTGAAGTCAAGACCAATGTGATGGGCTTCTGGATGACCAAATCTGCAGATGATTCCAAAATAGGCACAGTTATATAATCCCTTAATAATGCAAATACCCTCCAAAAAAGCCTGACACAGATTAATAACTAGTGCCACAGACACAATGTAAAACTCAGTGCCAAGAAATGCATGATAGTATGTTTTAGGAATATTCCTACCCCTGTTAACTATGGCATTGATACTACACCAAAGAAGGATGAACGGTTATGCAAATTTGACTTTAATATGAATGTTGCACACATGACTAGAAGTAAATAAACACACTATTTGTATACACTACTAATCAATTTCATCCATATACAAAGGACCTCATCAGTTATATGCATTCATTACTAACAGCTTTAGATAACTGGGTCCATATTAAATAATTGAATGCTTAGAAAAGCAAACGATGATTTATCGACCCCATGTAAGTGAAAGCTTACAAACTCGAATGCTTAGAACAGCAAAATCGCTGTTCCAAAAAAAAAAAAAAAAACACTTAAAACATAACATAAAGTGGGGGCATTCACCAACAACACCCCCTGACATGGGGGGCTATGCCCCCACACTCCCGCTACTTAAATATAATAACTCCAAGATCGCAGTACAGTGACAAAAAGGGCAAAGTAACGGACGTGGCCAAGCAATTTCTTTCCCAGGGAAAGAATTTACTTATATGCTGCTTCGTCATTTTGTCTTTTTGTCTTTTCAGGTTCAACCAAGACGCATTCGAAAGAATGCATCTTTGGTCATCTCATAGGAACCCAAATAACTTAATCAATTAACATCAACCAATCACTACACCAACTCTGAGCAAAAGACAAACTCTTAAAGATATAATTCATCTATAATGCAGATACAAAGTGCATCCTAGTCAGCTATTGCAACACATAAAATATTAACTACTGAAACACTTGTTCTAATCTTAGATTAAATGTTTTGTAAAATGGCATGTACACTTTAAAGAATAAATACAGACAATCATAAATAAAAATAAAAAAAAATGTTTCAGCACACAAGTTAAACCTTTTTAGTTTCCTTCAGTTTACAGGTATAATAATAATTTCATGACCAAAGCTTACTAGCTCGCATACTAAGGACACCATAAATAGAAATATTATTACTGAGACCTGGGGAAACAGAAGTGCGTAGCCTCAACTGCTAAATTAATTCCTTAAATTCAAGCAGTCTGCCCACATCCGCACCGTATTCCTCACCATTTTATCAATGACAAAAAAACACAAATTTCTTAAATCCATTGCACTACTTACAGTGCCAAGTAAGAGCATTGGTAGAACTGTTCTCTGATTATTTCTTTCAACTTCCTTTTGGTTTTACCAATGTAAAATGCATTACAAGCTGCACAGGTAGTAAGGTATGCTACCGAAGAACTATTGTAATGGCATCTCTCTGGACAAGTAGTAGTCCTATCAAAACCTTCCACTGTGACATAAGGTCCTTCATGCTTAAATCTACCAGTCCTGATACTCCCTTTGAAGAAATTTTTTTAGGTCACAATCTCCAGGATAATGGAGTTTTTTAAATGGGGATGTGCTCAGGTCTTTGAAATCTATAAGAGGTACTATGAGTTGCTGCAGATGGAATTTCTGAAACCTTCTGCCATTCCTCCTGTTTTGGCTGCTTTGTCAGATGCTTTTTCAAAGCCTCTAAAGCTCTTGATTCTCTGCCCCCTACTCTCAACAAACATGACAGGTTTTATAGAGTGCCTGAGGACTGTAACTTTTTGTACAAGTGCCCTGCTGCTGACACCTCTGTTGTGCCTGTAGCCTCTGATGAGCCCTCTCAATAGTTCCTTTCACCAATGTTGCTGCCTTCTGATAAAGACAACAAAATTATAGAAGTGCTAAGGCTAGCTAAGAAGGTTTTCACCTCAGCTACCTTGGCTTTTAGACCCAAATGTCAGGTATGTGTTGGATCTTCTTTCTTAGGCTTGTCAGGTTATCCCTGATCTTCCAGACTCAGAGGGTAAAACTTCTGCTCTTTCCCTGTTAGGGACTTCCTCACAGGTGGCTCATTATTCCATCAAGTGTAGTTATGATGCAGCAGATGCATCTTCTAGAGCTGCTGATTTTTGATCAGTGATGAGGAGGTATTCCTGGCTTCAGCTTCAACCATTGCCTCATGATATTGAGGCTAAGCTGATAGATGCCCCTCTTGATAATAATCACCTGTTTAGTGAGGCTACTGCTGATTTGTTTAAGTCCCTTCAGGATAAGGGTAAGGCTTTGCAGGAACTCAAATATGTGTTTGTCTCTCCTGTTCCTAAATTTCAGAGAACCTACCCCAGTAAGCCAGGCTGTGTTCACAGGCAATCTCACACTCCTCCTAAATCGCACACTCCTCCTAACAGCAAGAATAGTGGCAAGCAGGCTCCTCCTGCTAAGACTACTTAGACTTCAGGGACTCAGAAGCCTTCCTTTCCAGATAAACCATGTGCTGTCTGACTATCTGTTTCTTCCCAGCCATGTTCCTGTTTCTCTTCACCTCTCTCTCTTCCTGTTGGCTTCAGATTACTCAGGATTCTTGGGTTCTGTCCATTATTCACCAGGGGTATTTCATTTAGTGGAAATCTCTTCCCCATTTTATTGGCATTCCTCAGCTCCCTTGGGAACAACTTCCCTTTTTTCCAGAGGTGCTTTGAGACCTTTTGATTCAGGGTGCTTGGGTCCGAAAGTGGGAGGGGGGTTTACTCCAGGATGTTTCTAGTACCCAGAAAAGAGGATACGTGGAGGCCTATTCTAGACCTCTCTCATCTAAACACTTTTTTGAAGGTGCCCCCTTTTTGAATGTTGTCCCTTCAGACTCTGTTTCCTCTTTTGCTTCCTCAGACTTATACAATGTCTCTGGATCTCAAGGATGCTTATCTCCATATTCCAACCTGTTTCCTTTTCAGGAAGTCTTTGCATTTGTCTGTTGCTGCCTGGCGTTTTCAGTTCTCTGCTTTGCTCTTTGGCCTTTCTACTGCTCCAAGGGTATTCACCAAATGCCTTGCTCCTGTGATTGTTTTTTTGCAGGTTTTAGGGGATCCAAGTATTTCCTTACTTGGATGACCTGCTGATTCAGGCATCCTCTCCAGTGATCCTGTTGCAAAATCTTCATTTTGCCGTCTCTCTTATTCAGAGCCTGGGGTTCACAATAAACTTCAAGAAGTCTTCTCTGACTTCTTCTCAGGACCATTTTTTTCTGGGTGACAGTATTCAGACAGCGCCTATGTTGGCATCCCTGCCTCCTCCTAAGGCCTTAACTTTCATCTCCTTCTTTCAAACTCTCCTTCCTCTGGCCTCCATTGCAGCCAGGGAGTTCCTCAGTCCTGTAGGTTTCATGGCATCCTCCAGTCCTATGGTTGTTCTGGCCAAACTCCACATGAGAAAGTTTCAGTGGCTCCTGAAGTCAGTTTGGCATCAACATGCACATCCTCTAGTCTTTGTAGATCCTCTTCTACCTTGTCTCAAGAAGGAACTTCAGTGGTGAATCCAACAGCTGTCTTTAAACCTAGGGCTGCCTTTTCATCCCCCTCTGCCCTCTCAGGAACTGTTCACAGATGCTTCATATGTGGAATGGGGAGCAGCTTTTGGCTCTCTAAAGTGGTTACCTTGTCAACAGAAAGAGTACATCAATATCAAAGAGATGAGAGCCTTTCTGCTGGCCCTTCAGGCATTTCATCTTTTCTCCGCAGGAACTATCAAGGTATTCACAGACAATGCCACAGTGATGTGGTATATAAACAAACAAAGGGGGAACAAGATCATACCTTCTGTGCCAGTTGGCATTCCTGGTATGGGATCTTGCTGTCCAGTATCAAGTGACTCTTCATGCTGTTTACATTCCCTCAGGTCAAAATATTGTGGCAGACACTCTGAGCAGGTTCTTAACTCAATCCCATGGACAATGTCCACCAGAGGGGTACTACTCAAGTAGATCTATTTGCCTCCAATCAGAACAGACAACTTCCTCTATTTTGTGCCAGAGTCCCAGGTCCTCTGGTGTGGAAGCTAGATGCTCTCTCTTTTTATTGAAAGTGGATGTTTGCTTATGCATTCCTTCCCCTTCCCCTCAGTCCAAAAATCCTGTTCAGAATTCAACAGGACATTCCCAAATTATTGTTGGTAACTCTCTTTTAGCCAAGACAGCATTGGTTCCCTCTTTTTCTGCATTTAGCCAATGGCAATTATCACAAGTTACCTCGCAGGGTGGACCTACTTACACAAGACAAGGATCTCTCATCCATCCCCACCTGTCCACTCTTCAACACTGTGGATGATATGATTTTGATTCCACACAGACACCTTTTTTTCCTGAAAACACACTTAGGGTCCTGCAGGAGGTCAGGAAATCCTACTTATGCAATAGGAAGAGGTTTTCTGTTTGGTGTCTTTCTCATCACCTGGATACACTTTCTGTGGATGTTCCTTTGGTTCTCTCTCATTTGTGTAAATTGCTCGATGCTGGTCAATTTTTCATAATATTGTGGTATTCTTCTGTTAAGATCCACTTAAGAGCTTACTCTACTTGGCTGCCTTTATCTCCTTCTTCAGCTTCTATATTTGAAGCTAAAGAATTCCTTAAAGGTGTCCTTCATATTAGACCTCCCAGGAAGTCTGTACTTCCTCCCTGGGATCTTAATTTTGTTTTGGAGAAATTGACTCAGGCTCCTTTTGAGCCTACTCCTTCAGCTTCCTTGCAACATAGCTCTTGGAAGACTGCTCTTTTGATGGCCCTTACTTCTGCCAGATGGTGTCTGAACTTCAAGACCTTATGGCTTATCTTGCTATAACAATAGATGTCCTTTCCTTTAGTATAGCAGTATTCACTCCCTCCCTCCTGCCCTGATTCATTTTTCATCTGGATGTACTGGTTACCTCTTGGTTTTCCTTGGACTGGCATTCCTACTGGAGCTATCATTTCTGAAGATGGTATGTCCAGATGTCACCTTTATGTCCTACAATATGTGAGGAGCATACATGTATGTACAGCATAACTTAAAACAACCAAAGGCTTTTGTATACTGTCCAGATGTCGGGCTGCCGTCGACAGGGAATCCCAGATGTAAAGAATACTGCAACAGTGAAGGAAAGGACATCTACTGTTATGGTAAGATTTAGTTTTCTCTTTGAAATAGGAAGTTTTGACTGTGTCAGTCAACTACATAATACAGGGCACTGCATACAACTTTAAGCACACTTACAGAACTTTTGATGACATCTACAACAGCAGCAATTATGTTGTCTGTGAGGGGAAAAGCCTACATTCCATTCATTGCTATGGCATGTTTACTATTAAATATACTTTATCTTATGATTTTAAGGGATGGAACATTTTTTTTTTAATTTTAGCATATAGTATGCCTGTTTTGGACCATACCTCTCAACTGTGCAGATTTTCGCAGAATGTCCAGATTTTTGCCGCATATTTTTGGTCCATTTTTCATAATATTGTGGTTTTCTGGCAAATTAGTGGAAAATCATTAAAGTTTGAAGTTAGAAAACCATGATAGACATTTGAGTTTCAGACTTCATACCCTTCAGGAAATTAATGCTAATGCAAAACCTGTTATTCTATTGACTTTCTAAGTTTGTAAGAGCAATATTAAAATTTGTCCCTATTTTGGGACCTTTGTCCCACCTTTATTTATGACTTTGTTTAGATTTCTTGCTCTAACAGGTTGAGAGGCATGTTGCAGTTTACAGAAACTATTACAAAGGAATTGCAATCTTGTTTCATCACATTTTTAGGCTGCACGTGAATATATTTGTAATTTCTGTCTTACCTCTCAGGTCTAGTTGCAGATCATCTAGTTGTTGGCAATTTTCAATTTTATTTATACTAATTTGCTTGTGTCATCAGACCTGTTTGTTTCCTTTAGGTCTTATGTGGTGGTCATCTCTAATTTTTAACTTTAGTCTGTTTTATATTTGTTCATATACTTGGTTATTTTTATTACTGTCATTTAATAATTTTCTGGATAATTATTTGTCACAGGGCTTTGATAACTTTAATGAAGGAAGCGATTGTTAGTTATTCATCATTTTCAACATGGCAAATTTCCGACGGGGACTTTCAAGGCATAAAAAAACTTGGCTTATTGAAAAAAAAAGACAGAGACGGGGGTCACCATTTTCTCATCTTAGGAACGGGAAAGTTCTGCTGGGTGTGAGATATGGCCTCTGCCTAGGATTGCCACCTGTCCCACCTTGTGAGGGACAGTCCCTCTTTGGGCAGTTGTGTTCTGTAAAAAAATCTAAAAAAATAGCAAATGTCCTGAGATTTTAGGACAAAAATATTTCTTAAGTTTTCTTTAATAGTTGCATAGAATAATTGAATTTTTATCTGAAACACCCAAATGTTATATGAAATAGCATAAGCAACTCAAATGCTACAAGAATAAGCTTCTATTTTGGCAAAAAGTGATGTTCTGTCCTTTGTACTGATCATAGGTATGCTTTGTCCTGCAACATCTGACATTTCTACAAAAAATGTCCCACTTTGGGCATTTGAAAAGGTTGCAACCCTACCTCTGCCAGTGTGTACTGGTGTCTGTTTTGGGTTAAACCACATATGCTCAGATAAACATTAGCTGTGTGTGAGGCTCCCATGGTTAACTCTATCTATCTGGTCAGTGGAACAGCTCAGAGGGACTAGTCCTCCTATAGATTCAGATGGAGTTCTGTACTCCAATGCCACGCTACTGTGCAACTCCCAGTTACTATATCTGACCCACTGTGCAAGGCAGATTTGATACTTACAGTGAAAATGTGGCTGAACAGCAACTATAGTCTAATTTTAGTGGAACATTACCCCCCCTATTTTCCATTATGCAGTACTATAGACCACAGCAGAGTAGGGGAGAAGATTGTGATTTTACAATGTTAATTTGGAAATCTAATAAGAGGAGAAAAAAAGGGTGCATCCCAGGTACCAAGTTCCCTTAAAACAACTCTTTCACAAACATAGTGCCTGTTTTTTTCAGTCCCTTCAAGTGTTTATTCAGAAAGTCCACTCATCCATTGAAAAATGGAAATTTATTGTCTTCACTCCACATCTTCTTTTGCTAAGGAAAATCAGATCATAATTTGCACCCCAGTCATTAAAGAGAAAATAACACTTAGATAGATAGTAGACACAAGAAAAGTCGATTTAGAATTCTTTTCAAGAGGAGACATAAATAGCAACCTCTGATTTGACTGACAAATTATACTACTGAACAGGGACTTTTCTGTTAACAAAAATGTAAAGCAAAGCATACTTTCCTTCTGGGTAATTTTTCATCCTTTTCTTGAAAGCTGTAGAGGAATCTGAAAGAATGTGCTTCCTACTACTGCAACAGAAGAAATATGCACTAACTTCTAAAGAGATTGACACATTTTAATGCATATCAAGCAGGGACTTCCAGAATTGCGTAAGTATAAGTCTGGTAATCTTTTAAATACTTGTCCTGTTCCTGTATAATAATGCTATTATTATACAGGAGCAGGAAATGAATGCTATTATTTGTCCTGGACTGTACTTCCCCACCTATATCGCATATCTCCTGTTGTTCTGCCATTGTTATGGTATGTCTGTTATAATGCATGATAATATGAAAATACTGTGAATGACTAACGTCCTCTGCTGTGAACGTTACATGAAGATGTGAAGGAATGACCGGAAAGTCTTTATTCATTTTTCATTCTTTCTGCTTCAGTAGGAGGCTATGACTCCTGCATCATTCTAACTTAGATATCAATGCTGGAAAAGACTCACAAAAATGTAATGAGTTATGCATTTTTTAATAAACTGTGTGTTTAAGTTAATTGCTCTGCACTGAAAAAAGGCATGTTAAGTCATAAATAAACAGACATGGATCTTGCATTTAGCAGCTGCAGTCCTTTTGGATTTTATCTAGTTCATTCATAACATTTAAAAAAAACAGAAAAAACAGCAGGGAAGAATATCATGCTAGTTAAAGCAGGAGAAAGTGAATAAGAAAACCTAAGCAGCAAAGACCCCTTATGACATAAAGATGTTGAATTCTTTCAAAATGAAGAATATATCTTATTTACATATGCTATAAAGTAAAAACGTGTTTACTAATATGTGGAAGGAACAAATTTACAAACATTCTTGATAACAATTTTCAGTATAATTTCAGTTCTAGAAGAAAATGTTTACTTTAGCCTTTACAAATGAACACAATCAAAACAAGCTGCATTAACACTGCTGCTCTAATTGTAACACAGTTATGCATGAACTACTGAGTACTTAAAGGTCTCCAGAGACAAGATTAACAAATGTGCTAATTAAATTTATCCCAACCAGCCTATAATAAGACTAAACAACCTAGTGAACTTTTCCACCCTCCCTACTATGACACTTTAAATACGTTTATGAGACTAAAATTGCCTAATTATTTGAAGCAAGCTCAGCTAACATTGTTTCATAGCTTTTTACAGTTTAGTTACTCCCCAGCATTGTCTACGATAAAGTTCCTCTTAACATATGGGAACTGTCTTCAAAAAAAAGATTTAAATCCAGTAAATGACTATGTAATAGGGAATCACTTGATATAGCTATGTAGTCAAAAGCCTTTGTCTTCTTTTCCACACAATACATCTTACCTGCCCCAGAACACACTACCTTGTGTTCTATCAATACTTCTTACTCTCCAATCTTCAGTTCACATTGTCTAATTCCTTAATCTGACCTTTTTCTTTAAGTCACTTAAGGCCTGCCTTCCCATTGTACCACCCCTACTTCTTTTTATTAATAAGATATTTTATAGTTTTTAAGCACTATTCTTCCTGCTTCTTTTTCTTATTAACATTGATGAATATGATGCAAATTAAAAGTGAATTTTGCACATTTGTTTGCAGAGTGACTTGGGGTGACTGTCATGCAGATGATGGAGGTATCAAAGTTGTGTGAGCGGTTCCTGCTTTGATTACAAAAAACGTATGACTCAAGACTCTACAGACTAAGGCAGATTTCTGATTTTAAGTGTATGAGCTTGGATATTGGATTCAAGCTTCAGAGCAAAGTCTAGAAAGATTCCTGGAATTGTTGTTCATCTACAGTCTTCATACATATATGTAAGGATGAGGTTGTTTGAAATTCTGATATAAAGCCTCTAAACATATAATTGTTAAAAATATACAGAATGTTTTTTTTTTTAATGTTTAGATGGAGTCCAGAGTCAGACATCCATTTTTTAATAGTTCCCAAGTCATGCTGAGTTTGAATGTGGAAAAAGACATAATGTAAATGGGTAGAATCACAAACATATTAAATTAACGCGAGGCCGGCCTAAAATTATAGATCATATAAATAATGAAAACTGAAAATAAGACAGGATTTAGTGCTGATCTTTGAAAGACACCTCTAGTGACTGTTAGAGGGGATGAAAGCCATAAGTGTCGGTGCAGAGACTTTAAGTTAACATTTAAGTAGCTCATGAGCCTCGCCTGAAGAGGTGACAATGCTAAAAACAAGAAGTTGATGGTTTCTCATGTTGAATATATTTGTTTGGTATGAAAGAATGCAGAGGCCACTCTTACTGAGCTCTGATTTGTATGCATGTAGTCATTTACTGTAAATAATGAGTTAGGCCACATTGGTACCAGATCCTATTCAAAAGTCATGCTGGGACTGGGCCTGGATATTATGTGAACAAAGACAGCTCAGTATCTGGACATGTAAGATTTCTTGCCAAAATTTTGGAGAAAGGGTAGAGAAGGCTAATGGGACAAACATTCATGAGCTACAGTGATGTGTTTTATACGGTGTAACAACACTGTCTCTTTATACAGAAAAGGAACACAATCTGCTGAGATGCACCTTTTAATAAGTATGAACACTGGTTTAATAATAGCAGGTGTTGTAGCTTGCCTTAAGCAAAGTGTATTATATTATGAAAGATGATTAATGCTTACAAAGTGAAAAACAGTTGGCTCTTCACCAATACATACTTGTATATCAAACATTTCTCACAGAAATCATTTAAGTTCCAAAATCACAAAGCTTAAACATAAATAAATCACTGAGATGAAGCCACCATTTTCTCTGTGATGCTTAGCAAGAAAAGAACTATGAACCACAAAATAATAATTGTAATAAAATAATAATACAATAATAATACAAATAATAGAAAGAATAATAATTATTATTATTGCTGTTTTACTAGTATTCGGTTCACTCAGGCTGTGTCAGCATTCTCCTGTACACAGCTGGATGCACTCATTTGCCACTTATAATCCCATGTCTCCATAAAAACATAGCTGCTGTTATATTAAAATGGATATAGTGTTCAAATGTCATTACATACATGGACATGTACATGTGCAATATGTCACCAAAGTAACCCATTTCATTGCAGTTAGAAAACATTGAACCTCCATAACACAATTGCACTGTCTAAAAATGTAGGAATCTTTATTTTTAAATAACATAATTGCATAATTATAGTGTATTGTATTCGGGTATTGGTAGGATAGGTTTATGTATGGCTAACTGTGTTTAGTCCTTGTGATAAAACTATACCAACAGGGGATAAACATTGCATTGCTCACAGCCAAACATGGTATCGTGTATAAATATTGCTTGATGCCAGGCAAAATGGCTTCACTTTTGAGAGTAGATGCCACACTTCCAGGCATAATGTTTTGGGACCTCAAAAGTGGATGGTTCCTTGAAAAAAAAAAGCCTCAAACATATGACAGCATTAGTTTCAGGTATAATCTCTTCAAAGAATGCTGAGAAGTTTTGCAATATCCTGATTTGATTTTCCATGCTATGGAGTTGAGGTAGTACATTTACTGTGCTGCAGAAGTTGATTGATACGACCTCAGATGTGTGTGTGTGTGTGTGTGGGGGGGTGAAGTTAAAGATTTCTGAAGGGATATAAAGCATTCTCCTTTACTTTTAGCAATAGCTGCGCTAGTCTTGTGACATGATTGATTAAATTGCTGCTGGTCATTCACTGATTTAAAATGAACTTCAAGTCTTTAATAAGCGGCACATCCCAAGTAAGGCTATGAGAGTTCACTCCTCTTCTTCAGGTGACAGCCAGAGTGGCCAGTGCATTCAACAAACTCATGAATTTAACAGCATCATGTAGACTAAGGACATGCAGTGCCATTCAATTGGCAAACAACAGCTTTAAATAGAAAAAGGTTAATTTTTTTTTTCCTTTTTTTTTCTTTTTTTTTTTTTTTTGTAGAATGGGACACCATGAACTGATGAAGTAAGGCAATTTGAATAGATGTCCATGTTGCAAATTTATGAAAGAAATTACAAAAATAATTAATCAGCTATCCCAGCATTAGTGGGTTCTGAGTGGTTAATGACAGAATCTAATCTAAATGTTTCTATGACCAGTTACTTTGCTGAGCTGAGTATATAAAGATTAGTGACCCAGAAGAAGCCGAAGAGAGAACCTTTCTTAAATAACATGAAGCACAATTTAGCCACTCCCCTGACAACACTATTCAATCTCAGCTTACATACAGGTTTGTACCAAGTGAATCGGGTACAGCTACAGTCATTCCGCTGCATAAGAGAGGACCTTCCATTTTATTCAGAAACCTAAATATTGGCCAATGTGTTTCTTTTGTTGTTTTGCAAAGCTTATAAACAAAGAGAATGTTTAGATCTAGGGATATCATTGTCCCCCTTTATGGAGTAATCATTGAATATAATGCTCCCTTTGGCATGTTTCTGTCCAGACACATGCAACAAATATTACATCCAGAGATACCTTACTGAAAATGTATAATGCCTAAATGACATGTCCTAAATGGACCAACCCAAAGCCCCATCACTATACTCAGTATCTTATAGACTACTAAGAGGTGATCTGTGTCTGGCATACAAGGCATCCTCCAAGCCATTACTGATGGATTTACCAAACATCAGCAAATCAGATGTCATCAGAAATACTCTGTCTATGGATGTAAACCTCTTCTGCAGCAATAACAAACAGTTTGGAAGGAGAGGTATATCTCACACAGGAAACTGTTACTGTTGAAGAGACTCCCCATCCACATAAAACAAAGTTCATCTCTGTCCATGTTCAATCACAACTTATATCTATGGATGGGAAACAGAAAATTTACCCCAGGAAACCCCCTGTACTACTAAAGGACAGAGGCATACCAAAATACTTTATCCCATACCTGGAAGGGGGTTCCCTCAAATTATCTATGGTATGATTCCAGTTATTCTCTCTAAGACTAATATATAATTATCAACCATGGGATGGATAAGGCCAATCTATGACCCAATGGAATAGGTGACATCGATCACAAAAAGGGAAACTGGCTAAGCTTAAAATGACCTGCTAGGACAACTGGCCTAGTACTTAGATATGAACCTATGACAGACATATTTGGACATACTACAAGATCATGGACGTTCTACCAGTTAGTATTTTAGAATACCAGTTGTAAGCATATCAGTTCTGATGTGGGATTTTATCCAATGCAGTGCTGTGTCAAAAGTTTATCTAAGAGAAGAGGATATAATGTAAAGATTGATTATGCATTTAACTACCAAAAGAAGGATGCAAAAAGTCTAACTAATCTAAATTTTTAAATCCATTTAACATTCTGTCTCCTCTAAATTCCTACCTGCCCCTTTCTCCCCTTTACCCATGCCCTCATGATTGCATCTATAGATTTCCTCTGTATGACTTATTCCAGTAGCCCGTTCTATGGGACAACAACCCTGCCTGTAAAGCAGTATTTAAGTAGATTTAAGGAAAATTTAGTCTTTAAAGACTCCTGCTTGTACCCATTACTTCCTCCTCTGTCCTTCATGTTCAGAGTAACCCTTTCACATTTGTCTAACATGATTTTGTGTACCAGTATCATATCCCCCTTCCCTCCTTTGGATTCCAGGGAGTAGAATACCAACTCCTCTGGTCACTGGTCATATCATTTCCCCTCTATCAACTGGTATACTTTCTCTGGTCTTCTTCCAGCAGCTTAATTTTCTCATTTTATAGCATCCAGAACAAAATGCAGTACTCAAGATGTGATCTTCCAAGATATTATAGAAAAGGAACATTACCTCCAAACATGGTCTTCCAAGATCCTAGAGACAAGGAGCATTACCTCCAAACATGGTCTTCCAAGATCCTATAGATAAGGAGCATTACCTCCATGCTTCAGGATTCTTTCCTTCTGAGGATACACTGTATATTCTGTTTGCTGTGGCCAGTGCCCACTGAGTCTTCTTACAGTAGTCCAACATGTCATCGAACCCCGTATCCTTTTCCTTTTTTATTGCCATCAGTTCCATCTTTCAGGCTGATACTTACCCCAGGGGATGTTTCGGCTGAAGGACATTTTACTTTGGATTTCTAGGCACTGAACCTCCAGTGTTAGAATTTTGTGGCTCAGGAACTACATCTTGCATTTCTATCCATTGAAACTAAAATACTATGTTTCTCCGTACTTCCATAATTTCCCTACACCCTTCAACTGTTGCACCTAGTTTTATGTTATCAGCAATGTTTGTTTTCTGTGCCATCAAAATAGTCTAAAACAAAATCACAAATGAGCTCTGGGTCCACGAATGAGCCATGAGGTGTGCCACTAGTCTACTCCTTTTTGTTGTCATTCTTCAATCAAACCACAATCCAGTGATTTATAACATTCAACAATACCATGCTGCAACACAATTCTCCAGTCCTGTTCCTGACCCATCAACTGTCCTAACCCCACCCTCCCAACACACACACACACACACACACACACACACACACACACACACACACACACACACACACACACACACACACACACACACACATTTCTGTGGAAGAGAGCCGAAGGTCTAAAAGAAGTCCAGGCAGACCACATCTACTGGTATAGCTATCCTTATTTGTATTACATTGGCCATGTACATTCTTCAACATACCTTAAAAAATATTTATGTCAGGCTTGTCTCAGCTTATTATTAATACTGTCAACTCTAATAAAGGAAGACAAAACAGGGATTATTAATAGAAGGCAAACACAAGATACCATCCAAAGAATAATAATATTAATTGGTTATGTAAATCTTATTATGTAATGACTGGCCAGTAATATTCAGAAAGGAGCATGCTGATTGGTCAGCCCAACCAGCATGCCTGTTGTAAATCCAAGAATATACCAATGGAAAAAAGTCTGGTCACTCAGACTTTTTTTCCATAAGCATATCCCATAAAAATTTTATCTTTCTTTCTTCTTTTTTAAATAACTTTACAAAACCGAAGACCTCAAACGAAAGAGGGAGATGACACAGAGAAAGAAAAAGATAATCAAGTTCGTTCTGCAAAACTAAAGAAATGTATCTGATTATCCTTTTATTTTTTCTGTACTGTCTCTCCCGAATGTTAAAAGTCTCTCAGTTTCTTTTTTCTTGATAAATAAATCAAAAAAGCGACAGAGATCTTCCTTTCTCCATTGCTTCCTTTACATAGCACTGATGTACTGCATAAGCGTGGGAACGCAAGTCCCATACACATGCACAGTACATCAGGAAAGCCCCATGACACTTGAGAAAATGGGGAAGGGCACCTTGGAGCCATTATACAAAGACATTCCCTTGGATTCACGAAGCTCCATGCAAGAATAAGGCTATTCTTGCACAGAGTAGTTCATGTCCATTTAGGTTAGCATTGCACCTTACATATGCATAAAGGTGCGCTGCTATCTAAACTAAACGGATACGAACCAGGAACAAGCACAGGGGACATGTGTCAACAGTGCCTGCACCTGAAACATGCCCCCTTCACTCTGAAAGTGCTGCACGGCACTTTCTGACACAGATGAGTGTCAAACAAGAGGAGAAAACATACTTGATCTCATCATCACGAACATGGGATCACAATGTTCAACACCGGAAGTATACCCCTCACTGGTGAGATCAGATCATAAACTAATCTCGCTGGAGGTCCTCATCCCGCCCCCACCTGAAATAAAAAAGACCACAGTGAAAAACTTCTCAAAAGCCGACTTCACACTTCTAAAAACTAGTGTGATCTCCTTTAAGGCCCCTGAGCCAGTGGTAAACATTACTCAAACCGCTGAATCACTTACAAATGCCTTCTACCAGCACCTACAGGACTGCATGGATCAGGCAATCCCAAACAAAACTAAGACTCTTTGTACCAAAGGCAAGCGTCCAGTCTGGTGGACCCCAGCCATAAACAAGCTCTACAACAAAAGGAGGAAGCTACTACAAGATAGAGCAAAATCCTTGAAAGGTAAGACACCTTTGATCATTATAAGTAAAAAACTAAGAGCTCTCATAAAATCATCCAAGGCAAATTTTGAGAGAAAAATCACCAAGGACTCAAAAGACAATCATAAGGCCTTCTTTAGCTATGTTAGAAACCTAGGAGGAAACTCCCAGATATGCTCAGAATTAGTTCAAAATGATGTGAAGATTACTGAACCTACACACATTGCCAACATACTGGCTGACAGGTTCAGTGCAAACTTCTCCCCCCCTCCCCCAAAAGGAGAGATATCTATACCAGAGGATTGTAGCCCCCCAAACATCTCCAACGCCTAGGTGAGAACTGCTCTCTCCAAGGCAAAAAACACAGCATCCATGGGACCGGATGGTGTCCCCGGCTGTGTGCTCCACGAACTCAATGAGGAATTAAACCCGCAGTTAGGACAGCTGTTTAATCTTAGCCTCACCTCAGGATACGTACCCAAGGAGTGGCGCACGGTGACTGTGGTCCCACTTCACAAGGGCGGTGCCTCCACCGACCCTGGAAATTACCGTCCCATTAGCTTGACAAGCCTTATCTGCAAAGCCATGGAGAGGATCATAATGGAACTCATAAATAAAGACATAGGGAACTTGCAGACTTTGGATCCAACCCAGTTTGGCTTTGTCAAAGGCAGATCATGCCTTTTAAACTTGGTTGACTTTTTTGAGACAGTCACCAAGGCCATTGATGAGGGAAACGCAGTCCATACAGCCTACCTCGACCTGGAAAAGGCCTTCGACACAATACCCCACTCGGGTATCATCGAAAAACTCATCAGCTTGAATGTAAACCCATACATCACAAGATGGGTTGCAAACTGGCTAAGTGACAGAACCCACAGGGTCAGAGTTGCTGGAGCTATGTCAGACTCAAAGCCTGTCACAAGTGGTATCCCACAGGGCTCAGTCCTGGGTCCACTCTTGTTCGGCATCTACTTTTCTGAAGTACAAGCAAACACAGGAGGGTTATGGCTGACAAAGTTTGCAGATGACTGCAAACTGGGCGCCATAGTCGAAAACACATCTGACACAGATATCCTTCAGAAGGGCCTCACAGAAACGGATAACTGGTGCCAGAGCCATGGCCTAAAGTTAAACGCCAAGAAATGCATAGTCATACCCTTCAGGAAAAACAAGGTTACCCCTAGCTACCATATAGGTGGCAATCCACTGAGCACAGAAGAAGTCATCAGGGATCTGGGGACCCAGGTTGACAGTAGCCTTTCGTTTAACACTCATGTTGCTAAAGTAGTTAGGAAAACCTTCTACATTGCCCACCTGATCATGAAGGGATTCACATCTAGATCAAGGGAGGTCATCGTCCCCTGTACTCATCACTCATTAGACCTATGATTGAGTACAATGCCCCATTCGGAATGTATCTGACCCGACACCTGCAGCAGCTGGAAAGGCCCCAAATGTTCCTCACCAAAAGGATAAAGGGTCTCAAAAATATGTCTTATGCTGCCCGACTGAAAGAACTCCAGCTCTATTCAGTCTCATACCGCTTGCTCAGAGGTGACCTGTGCCTGACATATAAGGCCATGTCAAACCCAGATTTGATGAATATGCTTCACCTCAAAAAATCTAGATCCCTCAGAACCACAAGGGCGGCAGACTTAAACCTTGACACTGTTATTAATAGAACGTGCTGGAGGGACAGATTCATCACCCAGAGACTCCCTATGCTGTGGAACAAAATCCCGGTACATGTGAGGCAGAGCACCTCGCTGGCCTTGTTCAAGAGGAATATTGACCAATGGATGGGAGATCGCAGATATACCCCAGGGATTACTTCAGTGTCACTGCTTGACAGAGGCACAGCAAAATAATAGGCATAGTTTTATTCAAACTAAAGGGGTGGCGAAAGCCACATAACTATGGGCTAGGCTTATAAATGCCCTTGGGCAGATAGCCTAGTATGAACCTATGAACCTATGAACCTATAAACTATATAAAATTAGAGCCTAGCTCTAATATTATATAGTAAACGAGTGTCCACAGACACTGAAATATAAATAGCTAACATTTCAGTGTCCGCGGACACTGAAAAAAAAACAAAAACCACAAACACCTTGAAGGCAGCAGCCTTCAAGTGCACACCCCCAAATGTATGCACTCTTGCCCTACATGCATGGAAGCAGTAGGGCAAGAGGAAAGGAATACAAAATAAAAAAATATAATAATATTTTTTTCATGAAATAAATCCAAAGTTTAAGTGCTGTGCAACTTGTTTGTGTGGTGGGCTGCTATGCTTAGCCTGGCTGAAATCCTGAAAATGATAGACAAGTGCTACTGTGATAGCAAACATCATCAAGCTGCTGTAGTGTAGTAGTACTGCCATGCTATAGCATGTAGAACATGCTTGGTTCAAATCCCTCCCTCTGGCAAATTATTTAATAAACTTTTAAGGATTGTGAATGATAGTTGTCAATCATATGGCTCACGTATAGCACAGTAGGGGTGGGAATATTTAAAATATAAATGTAAAAAATAATTTATAAATCTAATGAAAAAATAGATTTAAGCAATTCTTTGCTAGTGTAAGCATTGCTTACCTGCTCTCAACTCTGCTTAGCTGGTATAAGCATTGCTATGTGGATTTGCATGGAACTAAGCATAGTGCAGCATATTTAAACTGGCCAATCAAGAAAACATGCAAGAAAACTGCCCTATTTAAACTGCACAGGTGGAAGTACAGCCATTACTATTTGGGATTGCACACAGTAGACCAAAATGTCTGGAGTTGGTGAAGGTGTGAGCTACCGAATGCAATGTTGGGGCATCCAGGAGTCCAGGGTCATGGTTGGGCTACTAGTTAAAAACCATGGCGGCAGGCTGCTGCAGGGCCAGTACCAGGGCTTGCAGTACAAAGCAGAGGACTGGGACCTGCTTGCACGTGATCTCACCAGTGCCACTGGCATACCTCAGACTGGTGAGCAGGTACGTCATCACCATAATGACCTGAAGCAGAGGAGGGGTGCACTCTTGGACCATTGGATCCAAGAAGCCCGAGTGCAAGATGTCCCACCTGTCTGTAAGTATGCAGTCTTATGTATCTCTAACTAAGTATGGAAAAAGTTCAACTTGTGACTGTGCAGGTGAGATTAATGTGTGATGTCTCCCAATATAGCTGCTGCAGAGAGGTCCCAGAATGTGGATGTTCATGCCCAATGACTGGCCCGCCTGTGTCGGCAGTATGGTGAGTACAGAATACCCCCTACTATTAGCGGTAAGAAATCAAAATTATAGTAATAGTAGTACTGCCTGTATATAAAATTGTGCTATAAAAGTCAGGAATAAATGCCTGTGTCAGGCTGCCAGTGTTACACTGGAGTAATCCCAGCTCCTGTGTAATACAGATATAAGTAGCAAACAAGGTACAATATGCAGGAGAGGAATATTAGAATATGCATGAGTGTGTCTGAGTGAACCAGCCAAGAAAGTGCCATCTCAGGGCTACTATAACAGAAATGAAAAGCATTCCCCTATGCAGATCATGGAGGAATAGTAATTGTCGAGTTCTGAATTGAACACAGATATGTATGTCAAAACTAATAAGGGTGATCCCAAACACTGTTGTGTGTCATCTCACTTGTAACTGATAATTAGAAATGGGTATGTCCTGCAGAATGCATTAACTGAGGTGAACTGATTTAGCACTGCTTGCCTGCATACTTTAGAATGGGCATGTCAAATAACTGGAAAAAAAGCAACAGTACATATTCCCATCAGAATGTGTTTTACTTGTTTGTCTGCCAGCATTGTCCTGTGTTAACCTTTCAATTTCAGCTGTATCTAGCTGTGAATGTACTGAGAAATGTATATAAGGCTAACAGATGCAGACCTAAAACCTACACTGTGTACTCAAACAATAAGTGAGAAAGTCACTGAAAAAACAATCAGTAAACACAAAATGAAAACTCCAGCAAAGCTACAACTTCCACTGTGTCCTCCCAAACCTCTTGTATAAGAGGCACATGGGATATATGCAAATGACCCTTAGGAACATCAGGTGTTTCAGCTAATTGGCGATTCTGAATGCCCATGACTTGTTTCATCATTTAATGGACAATTTCAGGCCATTAAAGCCAAACCCCACTAGCTGTGGATATGCATATTTTGGCCTGGTTATGACCTCGTCAGTACAGCACAAGCAGAGTGTTTGACTAAGAATAAGAAACACAGGGCTGTTATACCCAGCTGATGTCCATTATCATTAGGGTCACTGCAAAAATATCACAAACAACAAACTAAAACAATAAGTGAGAAGGTCACTGAAAAACCAATCAGTAAAAACAAAATGAAAACTCCAGCAAAGCTAGAACTTCCACTGAGTGACCCCCCAAACCTCTTGTATCAGAGGCATATGAGATATATGCAAATGACCCTTATGAACATCAGGTGTTTCAACTAATTGGTGATTCTCAATGCCCTTGACTTTTTTCGTCATTTTAATGCACAGTTTCAGGCCAATAAATCCAAACCCTACTAGCTGTGGATATGTATATTTCGGCCTGGTTATGACCTCGTCAGTACAGCACAAGCAGAGTGTTTGACTAAGAATAAGAAACACAGGGCTGTTATACCCAGCTGATGTCCATTATCATTAGGGTCACTGCAAAAATATCACAAACAACAAACTAAAACAATAAGTGAGAAGGTCACTGAAAAACCAATCAGTAAAAACAAAATGAAAACTCCAGCAAAGCTGGAAATTCCACTGAGTGACCTTCCGAACCTCTTGTATCAGAGGCACACAGAATATATATACAAATGACCCTTATGAACATCAGGTGTTAAAGCTAATTGGTGATTTTGAATGCCCATGACTTGTTTCGTTGTTTAATGGACAATTTCAAACCAATAAACCCCACTAGCTGTGGATATGCATATTTCGGCCTGGTTATGACCTTGTCAGCACAGCAAAAGCAGAGTGTTTGACTAAGCATAACAAACACAGGGCTGTTATACCCAGCTGATGTCCATTATCATTAGGATCACTGCAAAAATATCCCAAACAACAAACTAAAACAATACGTTAGAAGGTCACTGCAAAAAAACAATCAGTAAAAACAAAATGAGAACTCCAGCAAAGCTAGAACTTCCACTGAGTGACCTCCCAAACCTCTTGTATCAGAGGCACATGGAATATATGCAAATGACCCTTAGGAACATCAGGTGTTTCAGCTAATTGGCAATTCTGAATGCCCATGACTTGTTTCGTTGTTTTAATGGAGCATTTCAGGCCAATAAAGCCAAACACCACTAGCTGTGGATATGCATATTTCTGCCTTGTTATGACCTCATCAGCACAGTACAAGCAGAGTGTTTGACTAAGCATAAAAAACACAGGGCTGTTATACCCAGCTGATGTCCATTATCATTAGGGTCACTGCAAAAATATTCCAAACAACACCTGTTGTTCATAAGGGTCATTTGCATATATCCCATGTGCCTCTGATACAAGAGGTTTGGGAGGTCACTCAGTGGAAGTTCTAGCTTTGCTGGAGTTTTCATTTTGTTTTTATACTGTGTACTCAGGAATCTGAATTGCAGTATGTAGTTGTAAAGCAGTCCAATGTGCAATCCTGCTAATGTGCACATGTTTCACAAACAGTGACACCAATGTTTGCTGTGTATGCATAACTTGTACTGAAAATGGAAAACAAATAATACAACATGTCATAATAAAATTACTGTGCACAAAAATATGTACTGGATAGAAATGAATATTCACACCACCAAGCTAGTTGCTCAATACAATGTGACTGAAATTCTCCAGGTGCAACTAACACTAGGTAAGACTGCAATCTAAATTGTAGTTTGCTACAGATCCCCCACCATGCCCCAAGATTCTCACTACACCTTTCTAAACATACTGGAAAATATTATGATACAACCAAACACCCTAATACTGGGTGATTTTAACTACCCTGCCATTAACTGGGAAAACTACTTGTGTACCAACACCTTTGCCCAATGGTTCTTGTAATTCATAAATTCCACCGCTCTGGATCAACTAATCCATAGTCCCACCATGGGCTCCAATATCCAAGCCTGGTAATAACCAAAATGGGAAATCGATGCCCCACACCTATGGTCACTCCCTCATTGGTCATGATAATCACCCTTAACATCCACATCTCACCCCCACTCCCCAGTAAGGAAACCTCCATAAAAAATTTCTCCAAAGCCAACTTCATGCTACTCAAGTCAGAAGTGACAAACTTCATGACACTCATGCAGACGGAAACTGAAAGTTCGATTGCTGAGTCCTACACTAAGGTACTGTATGATCACATCCACTCATGTATGAATCGGGCCATCCCAAATAGAACCAAGATGCTCTCCTCCAAAAAAAGGAAGCCAGTCTGGTGGTTCCCTGCCATAAACCAACTTTACAACAAAAGGAAGAAACTGTTGCAGAAAAGAGGAAAATCCCATGATGCAAAAAATTCCCTTACCAGCCTTAGTAAGAAGCTGAGATCCCTCATAAAATCCTCCAAAGCTAGTTACGAAAATAAAATTGCCAAATATTCCAAAGACAGCCACAAGGCATTGTATAACTATGTCAAGAATCTAAATGGCGATGCTCAGATCTGCTCTGAGCTACAACAGAATGGCATTAAATATACTGATGCCAAGGATATTGCCAGTATCCTGGCAGATCGATTCAGTGCCAACTTCACCCCCCTCTCACCCCCTAAACAGCCCATCTCAATACCGGAAGATTGCCAAATTCTGGTAATAATGGCCACACAGGTAAAAAACGCACTCTCCAAAGCTAAGAATACAACATCCATGGGACCAGATGATATCCCGGGCTGTGTACTACATGAACTACAAAATAAACTGGCACCTCACCTAAGTGTCATGTTTAATCATACCCTCACCTCAGTCTTCATGCCCACTGAGTGGCGCACAGCTACAGTTATCCCAATCCACAAGGGGGAATCCACCTTGGATCCCGGGAACTACCACCCCTTCAGTCTGATGAGCCTAATATGCAAGGTCATGGAACGTATTATCATGGAACTTATAAACAAAGATATTGGCAACCTTCAAACACTTGAACCCACCCAGTTTTGGTTCGTGAAGGGCCAATCTTGTCTTCCCCTAAACCTGATTGACTTCTTTGAATCAATCTCCAGAGCCATGGATGAGGGTAAGGCAGTCCACACAGTCTATCTGGATCTCCCCAAGGCCTTTGACACCATCCCCCACTCTGGAATCATAGATAAACTTACTAAGATGGGCATTAATCCCTACATCACTTGATGTGTTGCCAACTGGCTTACTGACAGAACCCACACTGTAAAAGTAGCTGACTCCAAATCCAGCTCCAGACAAGTGACAAGTGGAGTACCTCAGGGTTCAGTCCTGGGACCGCTCTTGTTTGGCATCTACTTCTCTGAAGTACAGGCCAACACTAAGGGACTCTGGCTAACAAAGTTTGCAGATGACTGCAAACTGGGAGCCATTATTGAATCCCCAAATGATGTGGATACTCTACAAAAGTGCCTTTCAGAAACAGATGCTTGGTGCCAGAACCATGGGCTCAAGCTCAGAGACAAGAAATGTATAGTTATCCCCTTTGGGAAAAAAAAACATGCACCCTTGAATTCCCACTTACTTGGCAGTACACTTAACACCGAAAGTGTGGTAAAAGACTTAGGGACACAGGTAGACAGTGGTCTCACCTTCAATAACCACATCACCACAACAGTCAGGAAATCCTTCTATGTGGCACACCTCATCACTAAGAGCTTTTCATCCAGAAAAAAGGAGGTCATTGTCCCACTGTACACATCCCTCATTAGACACATTATAGAATACAAAGCCCCATTTGGTATGCACCTCTCAAGACATCTGCAACAACTGGAAAGGCCACAGAAATACCTCACTAAAAGAATCACAGGCCTAAAGCAGATGCCATATGGTAAGCAGAAACAAAGCACCCTGAACCACTGCTAGGTAGGCCCACAAATTTATTAAGCCGAACAGTTCACTCGAAAAAATAACGCTGAATCAAATCACCATACGTTTTCGTCCACAACTTCATCAGATTACACTAATACATTCAGTTGCTTTTATATACTCATCAAACTTTTAAAAAACAGCCAGTAAAAACAATCATTATACATAGAAATGCATTGAGTTACTGCCCTCTACTGACAAGGAGGATTATTACACATTAATGTCACAATTTTGCTGATCTCATTTTTAATACAGGGGCAAGTGAGATCATGTCATTTAAACCAGGGAATTTACTGGCCTCCAACACCACTTGCCAGTATAATTCCCTGTATTCAACTAAAGTCTCCCACATACCGCCCCTGGGGTCCTTTGGCACAACCTCTAATATAAAAAACTGAAATTCAGCTTCAGGACAAGTTTTTATGTGTTTGTACAGAGAATTTGTTTCACATTTTATACGAATATCATAGGTGTGCTCATAAATTCTCTGCTTAACCTTTCTTTCACTCTTGCCAATGTAAAAGCATTACATTTTTACATAACCCAACATAAATAATCCCTTTTGTGTTGCAATTAAAAGTTTTTAAAGTTAAAATTTTGTTATTTCTGGCAGGTAAAGTAATGGTGTCCCCAGTAATCAAATAAGAACAATAATTACAAGCACCACATTTAAATACACCAGCTTTTTGTTTGTACCTGCTAACCTTGAATTCCCTTTACTACCTCTTTCAAAATACCCTTCAGGGTGTTCCCTTTCCTATAAATATGTTTTATTTCACCCTGGAAAATGTGATTTAAGTCAGAAACTTTAGAAAAGTTAATCCACTCTTTGTCAAAAATTCTTTTGATCACACCAGCTTGTCCATCATATGTGGTAATGATACCTGATACGAATTCATTATTTAACCCATCTACTTTCTTGTTTGTGACTTGTTGAGTTGCAACATCCTCAATTTTACCCAATACAGGGGCAAACCTTCCCTTCCTCCCATCACTGACTTCTTTGGAAACTCTATCAATGAATTTCAGTTTTTTATATTAGAGGTTGTGCCAAAGGACCCCAGGGGCGGTATGTGGGAGACTTTAGTTGAATACAGGGAATTATACTGGCAAGTGGTGTTGGAGGCCAGTAAATTCCCTGGTTTAAATGACATGATCTCACTTGCCCTTGTATTAAAAATGAGATCAGCAAAATTGTGACATTAATGTGTAATAATCCTCCTTGTCAGTAGAGGGCAGTAACTCAATGCATTTCTATGTATAATGATTGTTTTTACTGGCTGTTTTTTAAAAGTTTGATGAGTATATAAAAGCAGTTAACTGAATGTATTAGTGTAATCTGATGAAGTTGTGGACGAAAACGTATGGTGATTTGATTCAGCGTTATTTTTTCGAGTGAACTGTTCGGCTTAATAAATTTGTGGGCCTACCTAGCAGTGGTTCAGGGTGCTTTGTTTCTGCTTACTGGTTTGTTCTGCATCCTCCTTTTTTTGGTTACTAGATGCCATATGGTGACCACCTTAAAAAACTCCATCTATACTCTGTCGCATATCGTCTACTCAGAGGCGATCTCTGCTTAACATGCCAGGCCATGACAAACCCAGAGCTGTTGGACATGCTACACTTAAAGAAATCCCAATCCCTCAGAGCCACATTCTCCAGGGCTCTAAACCTTGTCATCACGATAAACAAAACATGCTGGAGGGATAGGTTCCTGACCCAGAGACTCCCCAGACTCTGGAATAGACTGCCCATACATGTCAAGCAGAACACCTCCTTGGCCCTCTTCAAAAGGAACCTTGACGATTGCATGGGTGAAAGGAAATTCACCCCAGGGATCACTTCATATGCCCTGCTAGACAAGTAAATAGTGTGGAAAGAAATAGCCAGGTAATTGTTATGGCTAGGCTTGTATAGGCCCTAGGGCTGATAGCCTAGTACCAACCTATGAACCTATGTCACAAGCAACACAAAACCCCTCCCCAGTAGCTCAGCCTATAAGGACTAGGCCTATAGTTCAATTTTGCACACACAGCATGGTTCGAATCCAGGAACCTCCACTAACATCTCAGTTTGGTTCTACAGTTTTAAACTGCAATCTGAAGAGAAAATAATAATGTACTGCAACACTTACATTTTCCATACAGGGCACACAGGTAAAGAAATCTGAATAGAAATACTAGTATGATGTGTATAACTATGAAAGGTGTGCAATTGCTGTGTTGATCAGCCCCAGTTCTACAAATAGATGCAAGCTAGACATCCACACTCTGCAGTCTGGCCCAGACAAGCCCCTCAAGCCGGATAGCTTTCCCAGTTGCCAAGAAACCTGCACACAGAGAATGTCACAGTAGATGTATGTGAACGACACAACACACACTCCAGGGCATATAACTATCTGAATCTGAAATATGTGTAGACACAGCAATGTAATGTGCACACAGTTCATCTGCACAGGCCCACAGGTAAAGAAATTCATATAGAAACAGGTCTGATGTGTACAACTAAAATAAGGGTACAATTGCTCTGTTGATATCTACAGCTGTTGGTGTGCTGTAGCAACCCTGTGGCCCAGGTAGAATGTAAGTGTGGTTAGAATGTAGAGTAGTGAAGAGTAGTTTACTGAAAAATATACTTGATAGCAGTTGTCAATTGAATCTGTTCCCTTCCCCCACCACTCAACTGATCCAAACATCACACTGAAACCAACATGGGTATGTTCCTAAACAAACCTCTGCTGTTGGGACCATTGTTCCATTTGGTTTATCATTGTTTAAACTGTGTGCATACTAATATTCCCTGTTGAATAATAATCTTATTGCCTGCCTGACATACCACTAACTGGCATGCTGTTGCAATCCTGAATGCCATTCCATACATGCATGTGTTATGTTTGCTATGGCATTGTTATAATTGCACTGTTTTTGGTAAATGGGAATATCCATTCATGCTATTTTGACTAATGTTGTAATGTGTTGTGCATGACTAACCAATATTCATTGTTAATTTCCACACCATAGCACATATGGGAAGGCAGATCCCAGTGGATCTGCCTCTCCCACCCCACCTGGCTGAGGCATCGGGTCCCAGCATGTCTGGGACCCAATCCAGACCTCTCTCATCTGCTGGTCCTGCACCACCCTCAGGTGGAACCACTGCAGGGGATGGGGTCGCCCCCC
>NC_056737.1:466318245-466348245 GCF_019279795.1 Protopterus annectens | reverse complement strand
TGTTGTTGCAGATATGGAGGGGGGGAAACAGAGATGTGTATTAACAACTATTATATCCTTGCAGTATGAGGTCCTCAGACCTTTTTTCTCTTTATGTCTTCAGGCACCATGTCAAGAGAGTGGTTGCCAGTCTATTCCCTCCAGAAGAATGAGATTATAATAAACCACCTGGTGCAGCAATACTACATTTGGCCGTACAGCCCATGATCTGCAGGAGAGGACTGCCCTGTGGAACGAGCTCATTCACAGGGTAAACAATGTTGGCCTGCAGAACAGCAGTTATAAGCAGGTCTGACATCGTTGCACTTACCTAATCCACCATGGCCCTCAGAGTGCTGCTGCAGTTAGGGGGGACCAGCTAACCACAGGGGAGGGTCATGACATTGAGCCCCCCGACACATGCTGAGGAACTCCTTGCCAGCCTTGGGGTACCTGCCAGCCAGCAAAGTCAAGACTCTGCGGATAGCATTGTGGAGGTGGGTGCTACCCACACAATGGAGGATGAGCATGCAGGTAAGGCCCCAGGGCACATCAGTAGACCACTGTTGCTTATCCATCTGCATCTGTAGAGTTTAATCATGCATATGTGAGATAAAATATATATTGTCTGTTGCTGCATTGTAGTAATAAACAGATTTACATAATCTGTAGTATTGTGGGATTGTACTGTTGATGTACAGAAATGCTGCTCCCACCCTGTACCAAAGCCACAGGTGTGGCTACTGACATCACATCTCTCACACAACTGTGTAGGTGCCTCTGGTATACCTTTGGGGCAGCAGCCTGTAGCTGGTGAGTATGGTGCTGTGTTCAGGTTTACCAATACACCACCCATGTTATGGCCATGGTATTTGCCATGCACACATTTAACACACCTACCCATAATGCATGCAGTGCATATTCACTTATTGTTGCTGTTAACTGCATTGCATCACAGTGGTCACCATGGTGGCATATCTGAAGGGTATGTAAGTGTCTTGCAATATAACTAACAACCTGTCATTGCAGGGTGTGTGCACAGAGATGAACATAATGGTGGGACAAATGGCCTAAATTAGGAACATGTCTGAAACATCACCCTTATACAGTGCTACAACAGTGTATATACCACTATTACAATGGCAACTGCTACAAATATACACAATGGCATATCACAATATTGCATTCCACAACTCTTACATCCTGTAATGTGGTCTTAACATGAGCAATGAATGTGTAATATATAATCCTATGTTAGGACAGCAAATATGGGGAATACATACCTTCGCAAATACTGGAAGTATATGTGTGCATACACTCCAAATAACATATTGTGGACGCAGCTTTTGAGGTACTGACAGCATTCACTCTTCATTAGTATGCACCTCCCAGCAAGTACAGGTCCTCAATGTCACACCAAGAAATGGTCTGCTGTCCAAGACATATGTCCATCAAATTTTCCCACTCACCTGCAACAGAAGCAGCCATGGCTTGCACACATCATACAAGCCATGGAATGGATCCCATACCCAACAGGTAGCATGCAGGAGTGGGACACATAGCCTTACCTCACCATTGCATATACCATGGCAAACAGTGCAGACAGTCATGCATGTGACAAGGCTGTATGGGACAACATTAATGTAGAAAATAAACAGATGTCCATCCAAGACAGATGACGACACATTGCAAACTGGTCATGTAGGCTGCCTAGTAACATGCCGCAACACTGAGGGAGTTGCAGGAATGTCTAGCAAGTCCTGGCTGTGCATTACCTGTGTTGACAATCACCTGGACTCTGCATAAGTGTGGCCCATGGGTTAGGGTAATCAGATGGGACAGGTGTTCTACTGGAAACATCAGCCAGGGCTCTCTACAAGTAGCATATGCATAACATCAAAAGTCCCCCAAAGACATGTGTTGCAATGTGTAATGGTGTACTAAGACCAAGTTTGAAACCTACAGACAGTATCAATTAAGATACATGTGCTGCACAAGCAACACCTTTCTCCACCTCAGGCCCACCATCCCCATCTGTACCTTGCTAGTGCCAGTATACAACTGTTTGTTTGACATTCATTAGCAGGGACTAGGCCGGTACACATGGTGGTCTGAATTTGGGACACTGCAAAATGACAGTCATGTGTAGCCCATAGTTGTCAAGCATCTGCAAAAAGGCTGAGGATGGGGGTGGTGTCATCCTGAAACACAATAGTGAACTGAAGCAGACATCTAAAGCTCACTAAGAATGGCTGTATCTGCACACAGTCAAGGTCATGAATTGTGGCAGACATAACCCTGACTCCACAGTAATAGTGAAGGCACTGTTTGACCTCCAAGGGCTGTGTACATGAGTTGACTTTGCAATCTTGCAGAGTTGGGGGACATTTGTAGTGTAGAGAGACCAAATACTGGCAAGTGCAGATGGCCCATGCTAGTATACCCCTTCCAGGAGTAGTGACTGCTGTACTACACTTAACAGTTGGTGCAACAAAACATCATGTTAAGGGTGTGCGCACTTATGTACCCACAGATTGTATGCATATCAATCAGCATCTGCACAACTAACACATTTGTTTGATACTGCATTTGATTGCAAAGGTCATATGTCACATATCAAGTTTGTGCAATGTTAACATATGCAGTATTGTGGCCCCATGGCATATCAGGGAAAAGGGTGCCATGTCAATAAGGGTGTGTACACTCCTCATAGCCAGAGTAAGCTTTGAAGGTTGTCAGTGTAATCGGATTTTATTGGTCATACATGCACCGCTGATGATGAGATCTGCAAATCAGACATCAGGCATTCAATATTGACATCTGTCCACATATCATCCCAGGTATGTGTCGGACAAACACACATGGGCTGTGAGCAGCAGAGCAAACATAACTGCCACACATATACACATTCAGCAATGGTGTGTACACTTGTGAGATATGGTGCACAGTACATGCCAGGGTGCTGAACAGGTGCACAGCAATACTGTGTACATGGGTGTAGTGTGTTCCAGGGGAAGGCGCATCACCAACTAACACAACCCATGCATCACAGAGATGTATAATGTTGGTAACAGGGATTGACTATAGCTGAAGTGCATGCTGTTGAGTGCCATATGTCATGCATGTTGATAGATGGGTAATGAGAGGTTTGTGTGTAATATCTTTGTGCAATCTCACCTGTAAGTAAGTGTGTGTGTGTGTGTGTGTGTGTGTGTGTGTGTGTGTGTGTGTGTGTGTGTGTGTGTGTATGTGCAGTTAAGCAATGACGTACAGGTCTTAAAGTACATTTTTTGTTTTCTCCTCACAGGGGGTGAGGTGGTTCAGGGTCCCTCCTGCATACAAACTGATGTTAGTGTCCATACAGACACTGACAATGATGATAGGTGTGTCGAGGCACAGGCAAGGTTGTCTGTGGCTTAAGCTGCACCATTGTTTGACATCCCACTGTTATCCACCCCATCCCTGCACACAATCACATTGCCTATACATACCCCATCACCAGTGGCCATAGATGAGGGACAGTTGGTGGGTGGTGGCATGGGACAGGACAGTGTGGTGTCTATGACATGTGTGTCTGGACACAGCAGCCATAGTCGGATGCCTGGTGAGGTACCACACAGGAAGATGTACAGGGGTGCTCATAGGAGGGCTGCAGGTCATCATGCCCCTGGCAGAAGTGCCACATCTGGTGTCACCAGATGCATGTTTCAGGCCATCATGGAGGTGCAGGCACATATGGAACGGTATACCAGACAGGGTCTGATGCTGCAGAGGGCTACTCATTCTGCTGTTATTGACAACATCTGTGATCTTGCAGGTGTCCACTGTCATTTTGCAGAGGTCCTGGATAGATGGTTGGGTGAGATGGTGAGAATCCTCGACCATGGAAAGTCTGTGCTTGAGCATATGGTGAGAGTAGTGTGACAGCCACATGGACGTTGGCCAGCAACACCAACATGTGGAGGTCGACGTGGACATGCAAAAAGTCAGAGCCACTCCTGTAGTAGCAGTACCAGCCCCAGCACTGCAGGGGGGAGCTGTCCACACCACAACATAGCAGACCATGTGCACATGGCCCTGGCTGGTCCCAAGAAGGATCTGGATCTAGCAGACATATGTCATCATCTGGGGAGAGTACCATATTGTGCCTTGTACCTGGTTGTGACTGTGGAACCCCCTGGCAGGCACAGTTCTTATGTCCATGGCCAGAGATGGTGAACTGCACACCCTGCCAGGTATGGTCTGCAGCTGTCCAAAAAACCCCTGTACAGGCAGCCGCATGGCAAAACTGTATGCATGCATACACACACACACATCACCAACACAGCTAGGGCAACCCCATACCTACACACACCACATCTGCACAGCCCAATTAATAATGAAACCCCCTAAAACACACACATGATGTCAAATGAATGGCTCAGCCTAGGTCTCTGCCAAACCCACAACTCACCCTGTGCATATGATGATACCTGTGTCACATCCCTGTCATCCATAACATCGATGCAGGGATAGGCTAATATGGTTCTGATGCACAGGGTGACTGTACTATGGTGTACCAATGTAATGCTGTGTAACATGTTTTCAGCACTAAAGTTTAATGCTTACATGTCAGGATGTGTAGCTGTCCAGCCATTATGCGTTATAGCTGTTATTAACACTGAGTGATTGTGGTCTCAATAATGTATTCCATTTGTGTTATAGGTGTCTATGTGTCAGCAGGATGTTGGTCTGCTTTTGTTTCCTACAAGCGGTATGGCACTGTGGTGACACCTTGACTGTGCCATATCCTGGGTACATCTGAACACAAGTCAAAGGTCTGTATAACAGTTACTGCATGTGCCACATGCTTGATAGGTCTAAGGGGTGTATACAGGTGAGTGCATGGTGGCTGATGTCAGCAGCCTTTCTATAGTGGCAATGGTAAGTGTACTGGGTGGTACACACAACATGTTTGTGTATAACACCCACAGAGGCTTTGGTGTTGATGCAATACACAAAGAATACTGTACACATGGATGTATGTACTTTTGCAAGGAACCCATTTTAGCCTATGTAATTCTACCAAGACAGAATAGGCACAACATCACATTGGGAAATAATCAGTCTGCTAGTTTAATGTCATTGATGATGGTACTGGCAGGGTATATGTCCCCTTCCCCAATGTAGTGCAATCCTCAACTTGGTAAACATAGGTGTGCTGGTGTGAGTGACACAGCCCTACCCTTTGGAGGGTGTGGGGTGGTGTAGAACCGCAGACAATGTGATTGACAACTACTTAACCTGTTAACATGAACTGTACAGTATTACAACCAACTAAGCAAGGGGGATACACTCAAAATAACCAGAATGATGGTGGCTGTTTCCACAAGATGCACACCCAGTTACATATACCAACCCCAGTATCGCTGTACAGCTATACAGTGGGGAAGAGGACATTTACACATCTACAACTAGTTTTGATGGAATTAATTTTCACAGGATGATACCTGTCAAATCTTCGCATTTCCCAGTCAGTTCTCGGGCAGATGACCTCCTGGGACATGTATATTCTGCAAACTTAAGTAGATCCTTTCACATACACACACACACACACTCTTACTTGGCAACACTGGGACTTGAACCTCTACCTAGGTACGTAGTACTACTAATGTGTGTGGCCTTAATTCCACACAACACACAGCTTTTAGGATGAGGTGTGTTCCAGGTTACATGTTAAGTGAAGAACATCACAAGGCCTTGTACAGTATGGTAATGGGGGATGTACTGGTTGTTTATGAATAATACATAGTGTGACATACTGTCATATACACAATGACAAACACATAACAGTCATACACACATCTGAGAGACCTGGGTTTATCAGTGCTAACTGCCTTGTCAATGTGTCCATTCTGTTACAGATAAGTTGCACACAGCACATGCATCATTGGGCTGGATAATGTAATCAGTTACCTGTATGGTTGCTGGTGACAGTGGTCCCCATACAGTTGACCTTGGAACATGTACTGGGGGTACCATGGTGTAAAGACAGTATACCCAGCATCCACACCCTACATTGGATATTGTACTCACTGAAACCCATGATAACACTCTGACATACCCACCATCACACACTAACCAGGACTGCAATACACCCCCTTGTCTATCTCAAGAGTGCTACTACAGGGACATGCATCTATTGCACATACCACAGGAATAGTAGGGTGATGCTTTGTCATGCCTCTCCTACAGTTAGCAACATCACTATGCCTTATACTCTGTGGCAAGGTGCATTGTATTAGGAGAATATGGCCTCAGAATGCTGTATCCTACAAATATACACACTTGCACACATACACACACACTTGCCAGATCACAGAGGGTAACCCATGCCTATTTACCCATTTGTACAACAGTGTTGTGCTGGTGCTGCAAGCTCCAGGTAGCCCATAGGGTGAAGTGTGTAACAAGGTACATGTAATGTCCATTACAGCAGCAGCCATATCTAACTATGGCAATGGGGGGTGCGGTGGATGTGAAGGGCCTCAGGGTATTATCAACAACAGGTTTACAAACACACAGACACTGTTATTCTCAGTAATGCGCACTGACACATTTGTCAGTACTGGGGTCCATAGGTGCAGGTGTTCATAGGTGTGTACCAGGATATTGTCCATGGAGAGATGGGAAGAGTAGGGGATGTGGGTACAGTGGTATCATGCCACCTGCCATTTGCCAGCAGGCCATCTATCAACTGATGCCATGGGAGTGATCCTCAGGGTGAGAGTTAAATGCAGCATCAAATCCTCTGATTGCCTCTTGCAGAGGCCCAGTGAGGTGCTCCAATTGACATGTATGCAACAAGTATTACATAACATGGTCAGTGTCTGTCTTGAAGACCTGTACCCAAGCATGTTCTGTTGACTGTGGTAGTGTACTTGAGGTATCCATGGCATGTGGTGCATACAGGGTGGGGATTCCTAGCTGTGGCATTCAAAATACAGCTGGGCAGACATGCCAGTGTCACTCAAGCATAGATTGCCTGTAAGCAGCCAAGATGGATACCTGACATCTGCACATCTGTACAGAGGACAGACAGACATCAGCTATCCAACTGGTTATGCATTAGGATGACTGTGTTGACAGATAGACGTCTGACACTGATAGGTATGCCATTACTACATGACAGCAGCCCTCAATGACATGTCTTATTGACACAGTAGTCTACAGTTAATATCCACATGTCAGATCAATATCCAGTAGGAAATACTTAATGACACACAGCTCACACACCAAGAACACAACAGTGAGGACTCAGAGTCCATTTTTACATGCAGGGGTGTTTGGTTCCAGTACTACAATCTGCAATCTACTCTTACGTGGGAAAGCACTGTCAATAGTAGTAACATAATGATACACTACATGCCAGTGTGACTGCATATAACCTGGGATACTACCCATGTATGTAACACATTCAAATGGAAAGGAGTATTGTATAAGCCATATATACTTAGGTGCCCCAGACAGTAGACTCACACCACTTGCTACTGTAATGACAGCACAGAGATGCATGTTATGTACATGAAATTAAATACACTTATTAAGAATGTCATTACCCTGCTATTTTATCAGACTGGAATGTGATCACTGGTTACCAGGGCTAAGCCAAACTTAGTAGGTTTCAGCATTGCTTAAATGTAAATGCTAAGCACATTTGCGCAGTGGTAAGAGAAGCTGACACTGTGCAAGTGCCTTTTCATTTAACCATACGTTAGCACTAATTACCATCAAACAAACCCATGCAAACCTACTTAAAGCTGCTCAAAACTGCCTTAACCACTCTGTATCCAACAGCCTTTGTTGTGTGCAGCAACAAAACAAACAGCCTTGCAGGTTTTGAACCCAGGACCCTGTACACTACAGTCAGAGCAGTTAACCACTAAGTCATCACAGCTACAAAGGCATTTGTTGTTTTTTTCCAATATATCTGTCATTACACATACGAAATAGTGGTGAATAGCTGCTCTAACTTCTATATTTGTGTAGTAATTGTTAGTGATATTAGTGTTGAATCAAGTATGTTGTTGTACCTAAATATACTCATATCAGATAAATACGGTGTGACAGATCTGGGAAGGTATATGCAACAGCCATGTTTACACATAACAAGGATATATATATATATATATATATATATATATATATATATATATATATATATGGGTACATATGAAATGATCGACAACTTAAAATATCGACAGTGACTTCACCGACAAGTCAAATAACCGACATCGCAAATCACGGACGTTTACCAGGTAAGGGATGTAAATTCGCTACTCATGCCTACCATGGTTTAGTAAGTGTGGCAGTGTCATGCAACCATGGTAGGCATGAGTAGCAAATTTACATCCCTTACCTGGTAAACGTCCGTGATTTGCGATGTCGGTTATTTGACTTGTCGGTGAAGTCACTGTCGATATTTTAAGTTGTCGATCATATATGTATATATATATATATATATATATATATATATATATATATATATATATATATATATGTATCTGTATATATGTATCTGTATATATGTGTATATGTATATATGTATATATACATATATGCATAACATGTCCATAACATGTAGTGGAGTCATACTTCAGCACCAACAGTGACAACCTCTTAGTGCAAGGGGATGTCATGTAAGTATTGCAGGTATAAATGTAGACTTTTGTTACCGTAATAGGGGTTGTCTTAACAGAAATGT
Organism: Protopterus annectens; assembly: GCF_019279795.1. Lineage (NCBI taxonomy): Eukaryota > Metazoa > Chordata > Ceratodontiformes > Protopteridae > Protopterus > Protopterus annectens. The sequence goes on along the minus strand of NC_056737.1, from coordinate 466,339,523 downwards.
TGTGTGGGAAGTCACATCTGATATTGACATGTATGCCATCAGTTACTGACAGACATCATAAGATCATCATAGTACAGTACCACAGAAATCACAGTAATGATCCTGTGGAATACAGTAGAGATATGACCAATAAATGTGGACAGTCTGACACACTCTGGTCAGTCCAGAGGTATACACAGCACCCCTTAGTGCAAGATGTGTGGACCAAGCCTGACAAAGTGGATGTTTACAGCTATGTAAATGGGGATAGCACAAAAATACTGGAATAGATAAGCTCACATAGTTTATGCATTCACACACTCATGTCTGTGCTGACACATAATCACCAGAGGAGTAGAGGACACAAGCCCACATACTACCCACTAGTTAGTGACATACATCTGTACAGCATGCCACTGTTTTGTCAGAAATACAAAACAGTTATGGTGGCCCAGCAGCAGTACATCTGACAAATATCTGGACATAACATCACACTGGGTAAATACACTGAGCTGCTAGGCATGTCACAAAGCACTGTGCAAACTACAAGCAGACTGTCACAACACTGGTCTACATTTCTTATGGGGGAACATGTACTTGCAAATATGGCAGGCTCTACAGGCATGTAACAACATGGAGTAATAGACACCTGTGTGAAAGTGCATACCCACGGAGTAACAGACACCTGTTAGAAAGTGTATACCCACAAGCAATCTGAACACAGCCACAGTCACATATGGTAAGCATAATTAATATTACAGTATAAGGACTGTGTGAACAACACCATCCTCATATGTGCCACTCACACACTAACCCTACATATACTGGGCCAATACATAGTGTAGTCCAATGCCTGACTGTGGTATGGGACATGTGTCGGTCTGGCCCTGCAAACATATACGCCAATAGGGTACCATACACTGCAGCAGCATGCAGCATCACATAGAACAGCACCAAGAACAATGACATCTACCACAGTCTGTACACAGGCCAATGTACATATTCACAATACACACTCTGTCGACAATCACCATAAGTACACAGACCTCACTACTGTACACACTACTACAGAATGTTCAGGTTTTGTCCTCAAATATAAGGCCTACTATACATAACATGTCTAGCAGTCTGCTATCTCACTGACTTGTTATCAGGAATGATGTCAGTAAATAATGATGTACTGAACATATGCACCTCTTACTGCATGACATATATACAAAGGTTGACACAATTGTGGCTGGAGGCACAAACACAGGGCCAATATTGACATGTTGCTGTGATAAACCCATACATTTACTGGTGTAACAGGGTTTGTTGTGACAAATGTCTTTTGAGGGATATGAAGTCAGTAACTCACATGGCTGTCAGCATGTACTGACTGCAATCCTCAGAGTACGCCACTTCATTTCTAAAGATAGGAAATGTGTGAGTAACAAAAGACATATAATACTCCAAACACTGGCCAGTCTGCAGATAGCCCTACAGGTGACAGTTTTCCCAACCACATAACACTGTCATGACAGATATTAAATCATGTAGAACAGCCATATCCACACAAACTCTGTTAAACCAACATTACTTCAAATGTAGAAGAGCAATACTTACATTCCGTCCTCATGTCTGGAACATCCCCCTCCTGTTTGTTGGCCTGTCTCCACAGTGTATGTTGTAAGAGGTATATCCAACTACCCTCTGTAATGCTGTTTGTCAAACACCCACATGAAGTCCTGCTCACAGTGAATGGAAAGGGCCAGCACCCACATGAAGTGCTTAGTTATAGGAGTGTGCTTCCATGCAATTGGCTATAGGAATGTTACCATAGCTGTTCCACATGCAATCAGCTAGTGGGAGACTGGAATTCATGCACAGACCATCAGCTGATCATGTGCATCACTTACAAAACACAAGCTGCTGCCTAAGCAAAGCAGGTGTACTTTTCCACATCCACCAGAGAGGGAGTGAGAGAGACAGACAGAGGCAAAGTAAGAAAGGAAGGGAGTAGGAGAGTAAGAGCCAAGCATGTTTGTGTATGATCCATGGGTGGAGAGTGGTATCTGAGCATTATGTCAGTTACCTATATTGTGTACTAATCCATACTGTTACATGGTAATTGCACATGACTGTATGCATTTATGGCTGAAGATTGTCGACTAGAATCTCTACAATATTTGGAAAATGTTGGCCTTGTAATGTTGACAATGGGATATGTAGCTCCTCAATATAATGATGTGGCAAAACCCACACTGCAATGGACCCTGTCATTACACAATCACCCGAACACCCACACTGATAACATACACTTACCAGTACTGAGTTTCAGACCCCTACCTAAGTATTGCTATTACATTGTTATGCAGTTACTGCACACGCCACTGAGCTCACATGTTGGAGAGTTGTCCAAAGGTATCTTTGAAGGTGACATCAGCAACAGTGATAAAGGAGGGATAAGTGAAGTGTAGTACATGTGGCTGTCCACAAAAGCAGGTGTCAAGAAAGACACAGCCAGACTCTCTCAGGGACTCGCACACATTATCACAGTTGGCAGGGTCAAGATTAGAACTCTCAACTAGCTAGTTTGCTATAGTACAGTATTATGCTGTTATCGCATGCACCACAGAGCTTATCAGGCTGATATATGGCCAAAGGGTTATTTCAAGGTGACTGATATCAGAAGGCATGCCACAGAAGGGCAATGAGAGGTGTAGTGGGTGTGAATGGCTTCAAAATCATTAATCCCCACACATACACACACACACACATACACACACACACACACACACACACACACACACACACACACACACACACACACACACACACACTCAGACAAACACACACACACACACACACACACACACACACACACACACACACACACACTTGAAAGTTCTGACATGCATGGGTTCATTGCTTCACAGGTGTGTAGTAGTTGACTGTGCCAGAAGGCTGTACAAGGCTAGGCAAAGGGAATACCTTGGCATCCATCCACATGACAATGGTCTCCAGTGTGGCTCAGGGGTGTAGTCCCTGGATTGACCCACACAGGCGAGTATTGTATTCACCATCCACTCATCTGGGTTACTATTGTGGGTGGCCAGTGCTGTACAATGCTTGCCATGTATGTGATCTATATTCCATAACATGGATTGTGTCTGGGTTGTGCACATGTCCTACGTGCATGTTCTGTGACATGTGGAAGTGTACCTGGGGTCTCTGGCATGTTGTGTGGACAGATTGTTATCTTCTGATGTGGCATTCCTGACCTCATGTGGTGAGACCTGGCTATGGAACTGAGGTCGTGCCTGCACCTATACTGACAGCTTGATATCAGTATTTAGTGAAGTGAGTGGCATCTGCCCATAAAAGGCATGTGTATAAGGCATGGTATTCCCTTTGTGGGTTACATTTGCAGACTCAGCAGTTGTTGCAGGCGTCCAGTGGGGAACATAGCAAAGGACCACTGTAAACAATTATTTGCCTATTGTAGGGATGGAACAGGGTGCCATGTCCTCTTACTTGCTGGATTACACACACTCAGTCAAGGAGATGTTACAAATCACAGTACATTCTGATGTCAGTGGCAATGTTGTGGTCAACAGGCATGTAGTCCACTGCAATCACACCGTGGTTTCTATCTGTGGGCAATATTCAGGGAACTACCAATATTGCGGTTGTGCATTGCCAAGTGTGTTTGTGTATGAGACATGGGTGTTGAGCGTTCTCTGGGGAATACAAGGGTTGCCTATATTGTTCACTGATCCATAATGTCACATGTATGGCTATGGATTGTCTACACCAGCGTCTCTGCTGTTTGACATCTGTTGCCCTTGTAAGGTGGACATTGTGACATATAGTAGGTCATCAATATAATACTTTAGCAAATCCTGCCACTCAATGAATCCTCTCATTACACAATCACAGCAAATTCCACACAGGATACTGATGACAAACACATGCACATACTTGTTAGTACTGAGATTCAAGCCACTACCTAGCCATGTACTGCTACTATAGTGTACTACATTTATCGCATGCACCACAGAGCTTATTGGATGGATGTTGTCCCAAGGTACAAGGTTCTAAGGTGAAGAACATCACCAGCCCTAGTAAATACTAGCATTGGGTGATGTAGTGGGTGAGAGATCCCAAAAATAATGTTACCCTAATCAGACATTTACCAGCGTGAGGTTCAGACCTCTATCTAACAACCATTATGGACTATTATGTCACACATTTACCACATGCACCACTGACCAGACATAGTATAGACCTCGCAACAGATACTTGTAAGGTGGATGATATCTGCAGGACTGCTAAAGTCAGGCTCTGAGATGTGTACTGGCTGTAAATAGGGACAAAAACATTGAGGTACACACACAAACACTTGCCACAGATGACATTCAAACCCATAGCTGTGTAGTGACTGGTACTACATTGTTCCGCATTTATGGCACGCACCACAGAGCTTATAGGGCTAGCCATTCTCCAAAAGTATATCTCAAGGTAGATTACATCAGCAGGCTTGCTAAAGTAGGGCAATGGAAGGTTTAGTGACTGTGAATGGCCTCAAAAGCATTGCTCTCTATGCACACAAACACACACACACACACACACACACACACACACACACACACACACACACACACACACACACACACATACAGTTCCACAGTTGCCATTTCTGAGATTAGAGCTCCTACCTAATTAGTACATCACACTAATGCATTATGCAGTCATCACACACACCATGGAGCTTATAGGGCTAACCCTTCTCCAAAGGTGTATTTCAAAGTGAATGATATCAGCAGCCTTGCTAAAATAGGGCAATGGGAGGTGTAATGACTGTGAATGACCTCAAAAGCATTGATCCCTACACACACAAACACACACAGTTTCAAATTTGTCATGTCTGGGATTAGAATTTCTACCTAACTAATACATTACACTATAGCATTACGCAGTTATAGCATGCACCATGGTGCTTATAGGGCCAGTTTTTCTCCAAAGGTGTATTTCAAAGTGAATGACATCAGCAGCCTTGCTAAAGTAGGGCAATGGGAGGTGTAGTGAGTGTGAATGGCCTCAAAAGCATTCATCTATATACACACAAACACAAAGTTTACATTTGCCATGTCTGGGATTTGCCATCACACTATAGCATTACACAGTTATAACACATGCCACAGAGCTTATCAGGTGAGCCCTTCTCCAAAGGTGTATTCCAAAGTGAATGACTTCAGCAGCCTTGCTAAATTATGGCAATGGGAGGTGTAGTGACTGTGAATGGCCTCAAAAGCATTGATCCCTACCCACACAAACACACACAGGGTTTCACAGTTGCCATGTCTGGGATTAAAACTCCTACCTATCTAGTGCATCACACTATAGCATTACACAGTTATAGCATGCACCACAGAGCTTATATGACTAGCTATTCTCCAAAGGTGTATTTCAAAATGAATGACATCAGCAGCCTTCCTAAAATAGGGCAATGGGAGGTGTAGTAACTGTGAATGCCCTTAAAAGCATTGATCCCTACACACACAGAGTTGCACAGTTTCCATCTCTGGGATCAGAACTCCTACCTATGTAGTACATTACACTACAGCATCACACAGTTATTGCACGTGCCACAAAGCTTACAGGGCTGAATCTGGTCCAAGGAGGTATTTCAGGCTGACTGACATCAGCAGGCTTGCTAAAGTAGGGCAATGGAAGATGTACTTACTGTGAATGGCCTCAAAAGTATTGATCCCTACGCACACAAACACAGAGTTTCACAGTTGCCATGTCTGAGATAAGAACTCCTACCTAACTTGTATATCACACTATAGCATTACGCAGTTATTGCATGGGTCACAGAGGTTTTAGAAATGATCCTTGTCCAAAGGGGTATTTCAAGGTGACTGACATCAGCAGGCTAGCTAAACTAGGGCAATGGGGAGTGCAGTGTGTGTGAATGGGCCATAAACTATTCCTCTGGAAACACACACACGACACTCAGTCACACACAACTTTACATTGGACAGGACTGTGTATACAACTGCTAGATGAATAATGACATGCACTGTCATGTTACACAGTTATCACAAGGACCACAGACACTATAGTGCTGAGGGCTACCAGAAGCAAATGTCTACAGTGATAGACATTGGCACATCATGTGATATTGGCCAATTGGATGCATGGTGGGTGGGACAGGCCTCATGATGGGAAGCTCTTTGTCACTGTCTGTCTCTCTCTTCCCCACATGTTTATTTGTGTATGTTTGACCTATTATAGTGTGTTGTCCTTGGATATATGTGTGTATTCCTATCCGATATGTGTGCAAAGCATGACTGGTGTGTAATGTGGTGTGTGTGCACAGAAATCTGCGACTGACAGATATGTATAGTCCACTGTTGTTGCCAGACATGGGCTTCATTTCTGTAAGTGCGGGAGCATGCCCAGTATGACCTTCTGTATTGAATGTGTGAATCCATTCCAGGTAGGTTGCACTCCAGTGCAGGCATTTGTGTTCTACACCTACAGCTAGCAACCTGTTTCTGCAGGATATCTGTAGATAGGTTGACAATACTGGGTCACAATGGGCAAAGGATAGTGGGATACTGTAAATAATTGTGTATGTGCTGCTTCTGCTACATGGTTTTGGTGTTAGCAGAGATATTCATACATATGTACTGTTTTACACTGTGATGTATTATGTCATCAGCTACTGACAGATATATGTATTTGCTCACAGTAATGTCCTGGGGAATACAAGATGAATGAAGCTGTGTCCAGTTTTGTGGTCTGCAGCATACGTATTCTTGCACAATCATGCCATTCTGGAGGGGAAGCTGCAGACACTTGCTGATGGACCTGTGTAAATGGTCAACACCTTGGTACTGTGGTGGCTGAGGATCTCCTGCTTGTACATCTATCGATGTGACAGAATGGCCATATCCTGCTGTGGCCATACTTCTCAGCTGTACAGATTCACACAGGTTATCCAGAGGCAGGGCTCATATATCTGGTCTTTACCCCTTCACATTGTGGTTTATGAGCAGGATTGTAGCCACACATTCCTGTTTTCCGGCAGGGATAGTATGGGCACACATCAGAGTTTCAGACTTCACACACTCCATGGCGTTCATGCTTCTACTCCCCCTCTGTTATTCTATCCTCTTCTTAACATTATGCAAGTAATAGCTGATAAGTATCCCTATAGTTATCACTTCATCCCAGCAGTATTAAGGGGTTGGTCCACAGTTCATGCAGTAGGACATGGTAGACATGCTACTGGAATTTGTGGACATGGCCTTGCATTTGTGGACTGTGTTATGTCATTATTTGGGACTCCATGAGATAACATATATTGACAGTACAGGCGAGACACAGGCCTTTGACAGAGGACTGTAGGGCATTTGGTAGTGATGCAGGCCATCTGTAGCAGGCTAGTGCATTATGTCACTCCTACAGTCCCAGGCTGCAAGCCACTGTATTCCTCTGGGGTGACAGGGTAGGTGTGCAAAGTGTTAATGGTAATAGTTTCTGTCCTTATTAATCCATTGGTGTGGATGCTGGCAGGGTGCTGCTTGCAGCTAGGGACACACCTGCATGGGACACTTCTTCAGATGCTGCAATCTGTGGATATTCCCATAAAGAAGTGGTGGTCATATTGTACTCATTCCTAACCACAGGGATATGACCTGTGAGGAACCTGTGGCTGATGGTGGGTTGAGCTGAATGCATGTGTGCTATGGAAGCTACTTGCAGCTGACTCACAGATATACGTGGGGCATTCCCCTTATGCTGGCTTGTGCTGGGACATCAGCAGTTTGTCTGTACTTCATAACTGTGCCTTCTGTGGTCTGCCAGTGTTTGGCCAGACTACATCAGTATTCCATACCGCACAGACAACTAATGTGCTGCTAACCTGTATGTACAATTCCAAAGGTGCGTCCATTTGACAGTAACATTTTATACCCTCTCTGTCTAGGATACTTCCGCCTGTGTACTGTGTGTATGTCTGGGCCCACATTCATGCCATGTCCATCTTTCAGATGGTGACAGATATTACATCCGAACAATTTGTATGGATTACTGCTCGATTGGGTCTTGCTGGGATGCATTGTGCTTGGCACTGCAGTTATTAGAACTTGGCCCTGTCATCAACAGTACTGGCCACTGGCCACCAGGACACAACCTTCCATGCCTACATGCTGACCACTTTCTCATAATATACAACACACAACAACCTAATACACAGAGCCCTGCATATTGTACACGTGCAACAATCTATCCTGCTAATTTGGCCAGCTCAGGTAATCTGTGCTCCACTGTTATTATACCCACACGTACATGTTACTACATTTCTATGTAGGATTGTGGGAGGGCACACCTGACAACTGTAAACATTTGCTATGACTGTACTGGTATTTCAGGTACTCTGTTGGCTTTCATTTCATTCTGTATTTTGACCTATCATGCAGATTACAGGCATATCAGTGTAGTACAGATCTTAGGTTTTATTGACCTACATTTTAGTTTCAGACTTCTTACCCTTCAGAACTAACATCCCACTGCCTGACCTGTTGTAGTCTGTCTGTGTAGGTCTTGAGGGGCATGTTCTCCATTGTCATCAATCGGAGACCTTAGCACAGCCTTTCATTGTGGTCATCTACACCTGTCCTGCTGGCTGAGACAGTTGTTGAGTATGTGAGCCTCACTGACATGCATGTGTGTGTCCTATGGACACACATTTGGCCCACCACATGTTCTGCAGTGGGATTTGTCACCTTGTCTAGTATTGCCTACTATGTTGACACCAGTATTTGTTATGGATTTCATGCAGCCTATATAGGTGTCTACTATCTGCTGCCATCCCATTCAGCCACCCGATTCCCTTGCATGCTCACATCCGTACCATAGATACAAGTAGCAGAACATACTACTCCATTCAGCAATTGATAGTGAGAGTAGTGAGAGTGACTTACCTTGTGGCTGTGCCAGTACTGAGAATGATGCTGGAGGACTGACTATGTTGGATCCACATATATACTCCCTATACATGGTTAAACACAGGTAGTGTCATGTTTGGCATCCCTTTTACTGTATGTGAGAGTCAGAGAGGTGTCATTCCCTGGGTTTCTACCGTGTCAGTGTATGTGCTATGTGTTGCCTCTTTGCCAAAGCCTGGCTATACTGGGCATGCCTCCTTCTGCCTACAGTAGCAGGCTCAGATTGTTCCTCCTCTGAGTCACTCTGTGCCTGTACTGGACTTGGCAATGGTGGGGGGCTGTGTGGCTCTGTCCTCTGCTGTTTCTGCTGCAGCTGTTTCCACGGGATCATATTGTGTAGCATGGCACATATAATGACATTTTGGGTACATGTAGCTGTAGATTACTGCAAGACTCCACCGGATATGTCCAGGCACCGGAACTGTGACTTGAGCATCCCAAACACATGCTCTATTATGATTCTGGCTTGTGCATGTGCCTCAGTATGGAGTTCTTGTTCAGGTGTGTGTGCATTTCTGATGGGTGTCATCAGCCATGGCTCCAGTGCGTAACCAGCATCCCCCACTAGGTGGCCATATGTGATGTCCCCATTGACAAATCTCTGGTACAGCTGCATCATATGCCAGATGTGGGAGTTGTGATAGCTTCCAGGGCTGCAAGCACACACATTCATGATAATGCCCTGGGCATCGCACATGACCTGGCAGTTGATGGAGGGGGAAGCCCTTGTGGTTTATGTAGACCCTACCCCGCTCACCTCGTGGTGCTTTGATGTGTATGTGCATGCAGTCTATAGCACCCACTACCTCAGGGTATTCTGCTATTTGGTGGAAGAGATACATATTGCTAGTCAATGTCTCACGGGTGTTGTGGAAATATATGTGCTCACCGGCATGTGCTGACATGGTATCTAGGAACTGGTGGAGTACCCTGGATGCTGATGTCTATGAGATCTCCATGATATCCCCAGTTGGCCTTTGGAATGTACCTGTGGCTAGTATTCTTAAGCCTAAACATACCTTGGTATCCACTGGGATGGGTTCCCCTCTGTTGGTTCTGTGTGTGAGGTGTTGCCGGCAACAGCTCAACAATTTGCTGTAGGAGGTCTCTGTCTGCCCTATAGCGCTCCACTATCTCCACGTCATGTAGCTCCTGGTAGGTTACCCTGGGTCTGTACACTCTTCTCCTTCTCCTCACTGTGGGTTGTTCATCAGCATTCTCATCCTCATCACCCTCGGCCTCTTCCACATAGTGATTTATGAGAGCAAAAGCAGCCCCTATCATTTTGTTGCTTTTGTTAGGTAGAATTTCCCCATTTGTGTACACCGGTGGTGTAGAGTTTGTGGGAAAAAACAGAGAGAAAGGTGTTTGCATAGTTTACAGTAGTGTGCTGGGCTGGGCTGGGCTGGGCTGCTGCCTGTGTAATTGGCTTGTTCTGATACATTTCTCCTGCCAGCTATGCTAGTTCATCTTGATTACCTTCCTAGTGCTGTTTTCCCTTCCCATTGCCTTCCTATTTAAGCCCCAAGGCACGCTACACAAACCCAGTGCTCAGATGTGAATGGAGCTGCTATTTCCTGTTTTTTTTTTGTTTTTGTTGTTTAAAACCTGGTGCGTGGCATGCACACCCATTTAGGCAATGTAAATACTGCTAGGCAGCTTCAGACACACACCCCTTCCTTAGCTCTGCTTAGCTAAGGGCAAACACGGGCCACAGAGCTCCAATAAGCTTACAGCATGCATGACACACCCCCTTATGAAGTTATCTAGCTCTTAGGCTTACACCATAGTATTACTGCACCCACATAGTTGGGTGCAAGCTAGCACTGAGGGGAAATCTGTGATTCAGTATCGTTGCCCTCATTTGTATAATATTGACTGCTAATGCATGGTTACAAAACCGACACTCAGCCTTCTCCCTTAGCAACCACTATTCCATGGTCTTGTTGTGTTATGCATGCCATTGATTAGTATGGCAAAATTATGATTTTGGTTTAAAAGCTTATTTCCAGCTTTTTTATTATTTTCAGGCCCATCCAGTTTGTACACCACTGCCCTGCGCTTAAACGGCCGAAATCAGCCAACAAAACAAAAGTCAATTTTTATAATTTTGAAATTAATTTTCATGCCTATGGCCATATATTTGGCCTTTGGTATGCCTAACCATACTAATACATGTATTTGTATGAGCTGTCATACCTCCATTTTGTAGTTTGCACAAAAGTATTCAGCTACTGGCAGAATACATTTCTGCAGTCTACACTATTCCTGCACAGACATATGCCTGTTTCCTGGATTGCTAATTCATCTCATTTGTATGTTTTTCACCAGCAAATGAGGTAATTAACATACAGGGGCTGTGTCCATGCAGGAATAGAGCAGGAGTGCTGGTGCACATCCCGGGAGTTTATTCCTGGATCGCACGGCAGCCATATTGCCTGCAGTAGCTCTTGCACTATTCCTGCATGCTGTGCAGAGCTTGCTGAATCCTGGGGATTCTTTAAGAAAAGTAACCATTTTTTTGTACAATAGCAATAACCAACTCCATGGTGCGATATATTGAAGATTTACCTATGGTTGGCTTTATTTAATCATTCGGGCTTCGCCCTCATGATTAAACCATACCAACTGTGGGTAAATCTTCAATATATCACACCAGCATTGTTGGTTATTGCTATAATAATCTCAATTTGGCAGTAGTTTAGTTATCAGAAGACTTTGATTCCTTTATTTTGCAGCACTTATTTAGGGCTTTGAGATATTTAGTTTTCTGCTGTTTTTTATATAAATCTAATAAAAGCATTAGGCAATAACTCTTTATGCTATGGTAGAAGTGGAGTATATGATTCTCTGGCAACATCCATATCCAAAGGAGCTAAAAAAAAGTGCCCCCCCCCCCCCCCTCCGTTCACCTCTTTCATTTGCTTTAGCAGTAGAGCCATTAACAAACTCTGCGGAACAAAATGAAAACACTGAAGGTTCCAAAGTGGAAAGCGATGACCATTCTGAAATATCATCATTAGCAAATAGAAACTGTACATACTGACCTCACTGAAAATGCCTTTCCATGCACTGACAATAATAGCAACCAGCAACAAAAGGATTCCAGAACAGATGTTTTCACAAGCTGGAAATATTGTGATTGTCTCTGTGGTATCTAAAATACACGAAAACCTATTTAACTAAGGATATGACTCCTTGAGGTTTACTAGTGCAATTGCAACCTGGGTAGCAATGTTTGCTAAGCAGTTTATTAAAAGATGGTTGGCTATTCAACATACAGCCTAAGTAATGTTTGTTCGAAAATGGGTAGAATTGTATGAATCATCTGAGCTTTCACTCAGAAAATACAAGAATGCTTTAGCAAGTTGCATTGGTTTATTTTCATCTATTGCATTCTAGTCTAAGTAAAAGCTATATAGAAATGATGGGGGAATGTGAAACTGAGTTGTAAGACAGAAAGCTAAAGAAATTGCACTCCTTCACTTTTTGACCTCTTTTTTTAACTGTGATGAGAGCCTTTCAGATAGTGGTTCTACAGAAACTGCATGAACATGCCCAACAAACCTTTCTGAATAGAGGTAATAATTTATCCACATGTCAAAGTATTATACTACAGGCTTTACAAAATAATACTGAAGTAGTTATTACAAATGTGGATAGTGGGGGTAAGGTAGGGTTATGGGTCGAATCAACTTATGACGGTGAGGCTTACAGGTAACATTTCGATCTGAATATTATCTGAGGCTTCCTTGTGTCACACAAGGGACCCATCAGTATTACTTTCCAAGATACAGACATTTTGTATACTATCCAAAGTATAAAAGCTCTACCCAAACTCTACAGGATGCTCTTTAGTAACTGGGTGAGTTTTATTAATGGAATATATTCTTGTATTTGTTTTTAATCCAGCTACACGCTTCTACTCCCACATTAGCAATAGTAAAGAAAATGGATGTTAGATTTGCAAGTGGAATGTGCTACATTTTTCTATATTTTATTATTAATATTTTATATGACATTGGACTAGTCGCTTTGAAATACTGACTTGATAAAATGCAACTATATATCTCAGAGATCAGTGACTTATTTTTATAACTCATAAACATTGTACCAACAAATAATGTTTTCTGTTTTAAAGAAAAGTGCCCCCATACTTCTCGACTTCTTAACATAAGAAATCTGGACAAATCTAAAAAGAATGGGTGGGGGGACAAAAGCCCAAAAATAGGGACAGATTTTAAATATTAATCTTATAAATTTAGAAAGTTGTTAGAATAGAAGATTCTGTGTTATACATTTTCCAAATAATATGAAGTCTGGAATTCAAATGTTTGTCATTATTTTGCATCAATCCTCAATGATCTGCCAGAAAACCACAAATTTTATGAGGAGCAGATCAAAAATTATGAGTAAAAAATCTGGATATTCTGTGAAACTGAGAGGTGTGAGTGCTGCAACTATGAGGAATTGTTGTGGGGGCATCCCTTTCCCCATATATGTCGACAATCTTTGGAGCTGCTTTGAAATATAGTATATTTGTCATAATTTTAGAAACCTTTTTCCAATAGATAGATAGTGATGCTGTCTTGATTATTGCTGGATTGTATGGAAATTGCAGGGTGATGACATAAAAAAAAATGTTTTCATGTACAAGCAGTTTAGCAATAATAATTTTAACATATGCCCAGGGACAACCATAATTAGATTTCATTTAGCAAAATGCATGTGTATAGCAGCAGATGATTATCCCAGGGATTCAGAATGAACCTCATCGCTGTCAGTAAAAGTTGCAACAGAAAGGGACTGTTTCTGTGTTGTGGGAAAATGCAGTTCAGTGACATGTTAGCTGCAGTGAAGAAAGATCATCAGCTAAGTTGCATGTCTATGAACTGCCCTTAATTACTGTGACTGCACATTGACACTTTCCTGCAGTAAGCACCTCAGACGGTCTATGTATCATGTTGGTATAGACTCCCCCTCTTCTTCATTCCCTTCTCCAACACACACACACACACACACACACATGCACCTCTTATCTGTCCCTGCGTGAACAGAATGTCTCTGATGTATCCTCTTATTTTTGTCTCTGCCCTCATACATCATGGATCCCAACAGTCCATCAGTCAGTCAGCCGATCATATCAGACAGTAGGATTTCATTCTTCTTATTCGTAAGTGCATCATGATGCTAGACCTGTTGGTCTACTGGCTTTCTAAATCTGTCCAAATAATAGTTTAAACTTCTCCCTGATGTTATCTACTGTTCCTCATGGCTTTCTCCCTAACCTTTCCTTACACAGACACACCCCTATCCATCTCAAATGTCAGAATGCTCCTGCTGTCGTCTCTTATGCATGTCCTGTCCCTTATAATTCACAGACCATTGTAATCAGAGAGTAACGCCAGACCCTAGAGTTTCTTACTTCATATGTAAAAAAATTCTATGTTACACTAATTTCTCAGTCAGCAAAGATGGTTAAGGCAGCTGCCTGACAAGCTGCATTCTGTGTCATGATTTTCAAAGGCCTAAGGTAATATCCTAGGTGTCTGGAGATGGTGCAGATGACTAACACTCCCTGAAGAGCTGTGAGTGAGTGCTCAGGCTACATGGTTTAAATCTTTTAAAGTGCTTTTATGGCCCACTATATGGAGCATCTCTGGTGTCTAGTGTTTCCACATCTCAGATCTTTTGTGCTACAAAATGTTGTTCTGTTTTCTTTTTAAGTGCCTTTATGGCATAATATATAGTGTATCCCTGGTCTCTTCTGTTGTTACCCTGCCCAACATCTTTTATGCTACAAAACATTCTTCTGTTTTCTTTTTAAATACCCTTATAGCATGGTATATCAAGTATCCCTGGTTTCTACTGTTCCTCACCTCTTTCATGCCACAAAATGTTGTTCTATTTTATTTTATATGTGCTTTTAAGGCACAATATATAGAATACCTCTAGTGCTCCTCCACCCCACTTCTTTCATGCTGGAAAACATTGTTATATTTTCTCTTTACGTTTCTTTAGGGGAAGATATAGAGAGTATCCTGGGAATCTAGTGTTCCCTACCCCCAGTACTACAGGATTTGCTTATTAGTCTAGGAGCGTGCGGAAGTGTGACACTACCACCACACATATTCACAGATTCATGCATGTGAACATCTACACACACACACACACACACACACACACACACACACACACACACACACACACACACACACAAAACCCTACCTACCCCCTTAACTACCCTGCTGTGATTACTGTAGCAGTCACACACCCACACACATACACACACACACACACACACACACACACACACACACACACACACGCACACACACGCACACACACACACACACACACACACACACACAAACACACACACACAAACACGTCCACATACCTGCATCTCAAGCAGTTCATTCCTTTACATAAACTCACACATGTAGCCATACATGCTTACACACCTCACCACTACTACCTATCCACTTAACTCACCAGCATTTACCTTTAATGTGATTTTGCCCATTAAAATTAAAGAATAAATGTGAGCATTTGGTTGCGTTAAGTAACATGGTTAGCTAAAGTAACTTAGATAACCCATTGATTCTCTAAATCACTCAGCTGTGTAAATACCTTAATGCAGGCATTTCTGGGGTGAACACATCAATAATTAACATAGGCCACCCTAGAAAGCCTCATTGTATTTACAGGCCACATTGGTGCTGCATCACTTTGTAGTACTGCACTGTGGTAGGGCTGACTGTGAATGGGAAATGGATACCACGAGGAATACATTATTTATTTATTTATTTATTTGACATTTGTTAACTCGGTTAGTCTGACTGGGCAAGAAGCCCTTTTTGCAGCAGAGGCCCAAGGAGAAAGCTCCAAAGCAAAATAAATAAATAAATAAATAAATACAAAACATATATTACAATAGAGCATAGCATATAATATGGTTATTAATAATAACCTGGGAGAATATTTTGTACACTAACAGTATATAGCATTCTAAACAAGTCTTGAGATAGTTTTATACAAACAGAGAGTATGAATGAAGTTAAACACTTTGGCAGTTAAAAAGACATGATAAAAAATATATATATATATATATATATATATATATATATATATATATATATATATATATATATATATATGAAAGGTAGTTAACCTGCAACAGGAAACAGTTTATGAATTTTTTTATAGATTGCCAGTAGGAAGAATGAAATGATATAGGGGTAGAGATAACATATCAGAGTATTGATAGAGATAAAGGAGGAAGAAAAAATGAGGAGGACATAGGTCAGGTCGGAGTGGGACAAGGGCAAGACCATGCTTTGAGCATGTCATTTTTTAACATTTTTTGGAAACTGAAACTACTAGTGGTAGTTCTTAGGTCAAGGTATAGTTTGTTCCGGGATTTAGCAATTGAATAACTATGCAGAAGATTACCTATTTGTTTCTTGGGTTTATAAATTTCCAGGAGATGACGGTCTGCACTACGGAGACATTTGGGAGTACAGGGGGAGATTATGGTGGAGACAACAGGGCAGACGGATGGATTAGTTAAGAGTAGAGTGAGTGAGGTAAAGTTGTGGGAGTAAGAGCTGCATTTGAGCTTCTGGCCATAGAAGATTTTGTAGGGCAGTGCAGTGGTGGCAATGGTAAGGAAGGCTTTCAGCAAATCTAGCTATTTTACTTTAGGTGGATTCAAGTTTGGCCATGAGGTTAGTTCTTCGATTAGTGAGTTTAGGTGCAGGATAGAATAGAGTAGGCAGTAGATAAGCTTGTGCCAGAGAACATTTTGTGTCCTTAGTCATGTATTTTTTATTCCTATATATAGGAATATATATATACATATATGCTGGTGTGTTTTTTGATGGCCTGAAGGATGTGGATGTCAAACTTAAGTTGGTCATCAATAACAACACCAAGGAGTTTGGTAAGAGTTTCGACTGAGATGGTAGTATTATTGAGTGATGAGACATTAGGAATATACCTTGCAGTAACCTTTCTGAATCTGACCCTATATGTCTTTCTGAGCTGATATGAAACATCTCTTTGTTTTAGAGACCTAGATAACAAAACAATTCATTTGCCAATTCAATAGGTGCAAGCCTACCTCCAGGATTAATTCCTTCACTATAAATCTGACACACAAGTAAATTAAGGGGGACAAGCCCTGAATTTTATACCTACTTTTAGAACGAATTATTGTACGATTAGGCAGGTTTGATTTGTTATTAGACTTGCTAAGTCGTTTCATTTATTTTTCCAGTTTATTGATATAATTCATTATGGATGCAATATATAATTATCCCCACTAGAGGTCATGAGGAACCAATTTTTTTTATTCATAATGTTTATGTAAGGAATTGATTGAGTCATTAAATCTTGCACATATTAACCTGCATTATATTTTTGTATCCACTATGCATCACGAGGAATTAATTTGCATTATCTTTTTCGTCTGCTATAATTAGTTTTCTACACATTTTGGTCACATTATTTTTTTTTCTATTGTAACATTATATTTTTGGTGTAATATATATGGGTGATTTATCTATCATCAAGCAGATACTCAATCGACTTCTGTTTGGTCAACACCATTTGGCAACTGAAAAAAGATGGTCAGCATGGGTGCAAGATCAACAATCCCTAGGTTTTCATCGGGATTGTGGGATCTCTGAGCTAGTATGTATAATTAGCAGTGAGTGTAGGGGGAAGGGAGTTTGCCATCTGCAAAATCATATACTTTTCATTGCTCCTGCTCCAAGGCAAGTCTTTTGAGCATGTCCAGTACATGTATAAATATATGTACACACACATGCGTATAAAAATACAGGAAAAACAGGTATGTCATAAGCAATGAAGATGCTGGCTGAGACTCATTAAAATCAGGAAATAAGGAACCACAAACTGCATACAAGCTCAGATGAGACTTCAAGGTAATTAGTCACTTATAACCTGTTTAGAAAACAACACATTTAGGTTAATAGGTTCATAGGTTGGTACTAGGCTATCGGCCCTAGGGCCTATACAAGCCTAGCCATAACAATTCCCTGGATATTTCTTACCACAATATTTACTTCCCTGAACCTCAGTCTAGCAGGGCGACTGACATGATCCTTGGGGTGAATTTCCTATCTCCCATCCAATCATCAAGGTCCCTTTTGAAGAGGGCCAAGGAGGCACTCTGCTTGACATGTATGGGCAGTCTATTCCAGAGTATGGGGAGTCTCTGGGTCAGGAACCTATCCCTCCAGCATGTTTTGTTCATTGTGATGACAAGGTTTAGACCCCTGGAGCGTGTGGCTCTGAGGGATTGGTATTTCTTTAAGTGGAGCATGTCCAACAGCTCAGGGTTTGACATGGCCTTGTATGTTAAGCAGAGATTGCCTTGGAGTAGACAATATGCCACAGAGTATAGCTGGAGTTTGTTTAGACGGTCAGCATATGGCATCTGATTTAGGCCTGTGATTCTTTTAGTGAGGTATTTCTGCGGCCTTTCCAGCTGTTGCAAATGTCTTGTGAGTTACATACCAAATGAGGCTTTATACTCTATAATGGGTCTAAAGAGGGATGAGTACAGTGGGACAATGACCTCCTTTTTTCTGGATGAAAAGCCCTTAGTAATGAGGTGTGCCAGATAGAAAGATTTCCTGACTGTTGTGGTGATGTGATTATCGAAGGTAAGACCACTGTCCACCTCTGTCCCTAAGTCTCTCATCACACTTTCGATGCTTAGTGTACTGCCACCTATGTGGTAATTAATGGGTACATGTTTTTCCCAAAGGGGATAACTATACATTTCTTGGCATTAAGCTTGAGCCCATGGCTCTGGCACCAGGCATCTGTTTATGTAAGGCCCTTTTGTAGAATATCCACATCATTTGGGGCTTCAATAATGGCTCCCAGTTTACAGTCATCTGCCAACTTTGTTAGCCAGAGTCCCTTAGTGTTGGCCTGTACTTCAGAGAAGTAGATGCCAAACAAGAGTGGTCCCAGGACTGAACCCTAAGGTACTCCACTTGTCACTTGTCTGGAGCTGGATTTGGAGTCAGGTACTTTTACAGTCTGGGTTCTGTCAGTAAGCCAGTTGGCAACCCATCGAGTGACGTAGGGATGTATGCCCAGCTTAGTAAGTTTATTTATGAGTCCAAAGTGGGGGATGGTGTCGAAGGCATTGGCGAGGTCCAGATAGGCTGTGTGGACCATCTTACCCTCATTCACAGCTCTGGAGACTGATTCGAAGAAGTCAATCAGGTTCAGGAGACACGATCATCCCTTCATGAACCCAAACTGGGTGGGGTCCAGTGTTTGAAGCTTGCCAATTTCTTTGTTTACAAGTTCCATGATAATGCATTCCATGCCCTTGCAGATCAGGCTCGTCAGATTGATGGGACGATAGTTCACAGGATCCAAGGTGGATTCCCCCCTTGTGGAGTGGGATAACTGTAGCTGTGTGCCACTCAGTGGGCACAAAGCCTGAGGTGAGGCTATGATTAAACATGACACTTAGGTGAGGTGCCAGTTCATTTTGTAGTTCATGTAGTACACAGCCTGGGATGTCATCTGGTCCCATGGATGCTGTATTCTTAGCTTTGGAGAGTGCTGTTTCTACTTGTGTGGCTGTGATTTCTGGAATTTGGCAATCTTTTGGTATTGATATGGGCCGTTTAGGGGGTGAGTGGGGGGTGAAGTTGGTACTAAATCGATCTGCCAGGATATTGGCAATATCCTTGGGATCAGTATATTTAATGCTATTCTGTTGTAGCTCAGAGTAGATCTGAGCATTGCCATTTAGATTCTTGACATAACTATAGAATGCCTTGTGGTTGTCTTTGGAATCTTTGGCAATTTTATTTTCGTAACTAGCTTTTGAGGATTTTATGAGGGATCTCAACTTCTTACTGAGGCTGGTGAGGGAGTTTTTTGCATCCTGGGATTTTCCTCTTTTCTGCAACAGTTTCTTCCTTCTGTTGTATAGTTTGATTATAGCAGGGGACCACCAGATTGGCTTCCTTTTTTAGGAGGAGAGCATTTTGGTTCTATTTGGGATGACACTATTCATGCATGAGTGGATGTGCTCATACAGTGCCTTAGTGTAGGATTCAGCAGCTGAACTTTCAGATCCCATCTGCATGGGTGACACAACATTTGTCACTTCTGACTTCAGTAGCATGAAGTTGGCTTTAGAGTTTTTTATGGAGGTTTCCTTACTGGGGGGTTGAGGGTGGGATGTGGATGTCAAAGGTGATTTGCTTATGGTGAGACCTGACCAATGAGGGGGTGACCACTGGTGTGGAGCATCTATCTACCATGTTGGTAATGACCAGGTCTAGGATATTGGAGCCCTTTGTGAGACAATGGATTAGTTGATCCAGAGCATTGGAATTTATGAATTCCAAGAACCGTTGGGAAAAGGTGTTGGTACCCAAGTAGTTTTCCCAGTTAATGGCAGGGTAGCCCAGTTTTAGTGTGTTTGGTTGTATCTTAATATTTTCTAGTATGTTTAGAAAGGTGTACTGAGAAACTTGGGGCATGGTGGGGGATCTGTAGCAAGCTACATATTGGATTGCAGTCTTACTTAGTGTTAGTTGCACCTGGAGAATTTCAGATGCATTGTGTTAGGCAACTAGCCTGGAGGTGTGAATATCCTTGGTGAATATGGACACTCCTCCACCTTTAGTTTTCTGATCTTGGTTTTGTGGCTGAAAAGTGTGGTAAGAGTTGGAGCCTGGTAATGCAGGAGTGCTCTCTGGTTCCTTGAATAAGGTCTCAGTTACTGCACAGATATTGATGTTCTCCATTTTTAGGAGTGCTTCGAGAGAGTGCATTTTGAGGTTTAGACGTCTAGCATTGAGTAGCATTACCTTCAGATTTTGCATGCTTGTATCTGTTATGGTGGTGGTTTTGACCTTTGAAACTTGCCTAAAAAGGCACTATAGGGGTGGCAAGAGCTTTAGCCAGTAACCTGAATCCCAGGGGTGACAGGTGCAGACCATCTCTGACAAGCATCGTGGCTTGTTAATCACATCTTCCCAGGCAGACAGATACTGGATCCCCTTTGAATGACACCAGAAGCTTAGTGAATTGTTGAAGTCAATCATGTTGCCCTTATACTGTGGTATCATTCTGGCGAAGGCAGGATGCTACTCAGGGCTAGGGTCATACCCGCCTGGGCCACATGATCTGAGAGCTCTTCCATGTCTCTTTTCATGTAGTCCAGGGAGGTATGTCTCAAGTCATTCACTCCAACATGGACAATGACAAAGTCATATTTGTACTTGT
>NC_056737.1:466273245-466313245 GCF_019279795.1 Protopterus annectens | reverse complement strand
AGTTCTCGTCATGTCTTCATTTTGACCTTTTCTTTTAAAAAGTTTTCTTCTGTCAGTGGCTATGATCATTTTCCTATTATAGAATTATATTTCTCAGATGGAATCCAGTATTTACTGAAGTCTCATTCTGGGATACCCTAGAGATAATACCTATCATTTCTGAACTATCTTTTTTCTTTCTTATACCTCATTTGTGGAGGTTCTCAATAAAAATCTGCCAAAGCAACAATGACCTCCAAAGCAGAAACACAATCAAACGCCACCCCCCAACACAACCCAAATGACACATAGCCCACAAACTCAGTGTGCCACTCAACCACAGCCCATAAGGCATAACAACATACCCAACACTCTAGTCATAGGTGCCTCTATAGTCAGGCACACTGATGTTCCACTCACCAGGCTAAACAAGGAGAAAGTTACTGTCAGCTGCCTGTTGGGTGCCAGGATCCACCACATAGCGTGCACACTTTGGTCACTCCACAACAAGTACAAATATGACTCTGTCATTGTCCATGTTGGTGTGAATGACCTGAAATGTACCTCACTGGACTACATGAAAAGAGACATGAATGAGCTGTCCAATCTTGTAGCCCAGGCAGGTATGACCCTAGCCCTGAGTAGCATACTCTGGAATAAACTACCTATCTATATCAAACAAAGCTCCTCATTAGCACTCTTCAGGAAAGATCTTGATGATTGGATGGGAAATATGAAATTCACCCCAGGGATCACCTCTGTGGCTCTGCTCAACAGTGGCACAGGAAAATAATTTTCTTGGGTGGCAAAAGCCAGGGTACCTTTTTGGCTGGGCTTGTATAGGACCCAGGGCCGATAGCCTAGTACCTACCTATGAACCTATGAACCTAAGCATCCTGCCATCACCCAGAATGATATCACAGTCCAAGGACAAAATGATTTACTTCAACAATTGGCTAAGCTTCTGGTGTCATTCTAAGGGGATCCAGTATCTGTCTGCCTGGGATGACATGATCAACAGACTACAATGCTTTGCCAGAGATGGCCTACACATGTCGACCTTGGAATTCCAGATACTGGCTAAGGCTCTTGCCACCCCTATAGTGCCTTTTTTAGGCAAGGTTCAAATAACAAATTCACCACCGTAACAGGTACAAGCAAGCAAAATCTGAGGGTAATGCTACTCAATGCTAGAAGTCTAAACCTCAAAATGCACTCACTTGAGGCACTCCTTAAAATGGGAACATCGACATTTGTGAAGTGACAGAGACCTGGTTCAAGGCTCTAGAGACCACCCCTGCATTACCAGGCTATAATTTATACCACACCTTTTTGACCACCTACCCTGAACCGAAACACTAAAGGTGGAGGCGTGTCCATATTCTTTAAGGATATCCACACCTCCAGCCTAGTTGCTCAGCATAATGCATCTGAGATTATCCAAGTGCAACTAACTCTTGGCAAGACCACAACCCAAATTGTAGCTTGCTACAGATCTCCCACCATGCCCCAGGATTCCCACTCCTCATTTTCTGATACACTGGAAAATATTAGGGTACAACCTAACACCATAATAATGGGCAATTTCAACTACCCCACCATTAACTGGGAAAATTACTCATGTACCAACTCTTTTGCTCAACGTTTTCTGGAATTCATAAATTCCAATGCCTTGGATCAAATTATCCACACCACCACCAAGTGCAGCAATATCCTAGACCTTGTCATTACCAATATGGGCAACCTGTGTTCCACACCAGAGGTCAATTCCTCATTGGTCTGATCCGACCATAAGCTAATCACCCTAGACATCCACATCCCACCCTCACCATCTCTCCAAAGCCAACTTCACGCTTTTAAGACAGAAGTGGCAAACTTTACAACACCCATGCAGATAGACAATAGAGGTACGACTGCTGAATCCTACACAAATGCACTTTATAAGCACTTCCACGAGTGCATGTATCATGCAATCCCTAACAGAACCAAAATGCTATCCTCCAAAAAAAGGAAGCCAATCTGGTGGTCCCCTGCCATAAACAAACTCTACAACAGAAGAAAGAAACGGTTGCAAAAAAGTAAAATCCTATGATTGGAGAAACTCCCTGGTCAGCCTCAGTAAGAAGCTGAGGTCCCTCATAAAATCCTCCAAAAGCTAGTTATGAAAGCAAAATCGCTACTGATTCTAAAGACAACCACAAAGCATTCTATAGATATATCAAGAATCTCAATGGCAACACTCAGATCTGCTCTGAGTTACAGCACAATGGCACTAAACATACAGAACCAACTGATATTGCCAACATCCTGGCAGATAGGTTCAGTGCTAACTTTACCCCCCCTCACCCCCTAAAGAGCCCATCTCTGTACTGGAAGAATGTAAAGTTCCTGTAATCACGGCTGCACAGGTAAAAACTGCACTCTCCAAAGCCAAGAACACAGCATCCATGGGACCTGACAACATCCCAGGCTGCATTCTACATGAACTACAGCACGAACTGGCACCCCATCTAAGTACCATGTTCAATCATAGCCTTACCTCAGACTTTGTGCCCACTGAATGGCACACAGCAATGGTTAGCCCACTCCACAAAGGGGGAGCCACCAAGGACCCTGGGAACTCCTGCCCCATTAACCTGAAGAGCCTGGTCTGCAAGGCTATGGAACGTTATCATCATGGAACTTATAAACAATGACATTGGTAACCTCCAAACTCTGGACCCCACCCAGTTCGGGTTTGTAAAAGGCAGATCATGTCTCCTAAACCTGACAGACTTCTTTGTAGTGGTCACCAAAGCCGTAGATGAGGGTAAGGTGGTTCACACAGCCTATCTAGATCTTGCCAAGGCTTTCAACACCATCCCTCACTCTGGAATTATAGATAAACTCACTAAACTAAGTATAAATCCCTATGTCACAAGATGGGTTGCCAACTGGCTCACTGACACTGTGAAAGTAGCAGACTCCAAATCCGACTTCAGACCAGTGACAAGTGGAGTACCACAGGGTTCAGTCCTGGCTCCTCTCCTGTTTGTTATCTACTTCTAATAAGTACAGGCTAACACAGAAGGTCTTTGGCTAATGAAGTTCACAGATGACTGCAAACTAGGAGCCATAATCGAAACTCCTAACAATGTGGACATCCTACAAAAGAGTCTCACTGAAACAGATGCCTGGTGTCAGAGCCATGGCCTTAAGCTCATTGCCAAAAAGTGCATTGTCATCCCTTTTGGTAAAAACTCTGTACCCATGAACTACCACATAGGCAGTAGTCTACTTAACACCGAAAGTGTGATAAGAGACCTTGGGACACAGGTGGACAGCAATCTCACCTTTGATAATCACATTGCCACAGCAGTCAGGAAATCCTTCTATGTGGCTCACCTCATCACAAAAGGTTTCTCATCCAGGAAAAAAGAGGTCATTGTTCCCCTCTACTCGTCACTCATTAGACCCATTATAGAATACAGGGCCCCTTTTGGTATGTACCTCACAAGACATCTACAACAACTGGAAAGGCCGCAGAAATACCTGACAAAGAGGAACACCAGCCTCAAACAGATGTCCTACGCAGACCATCTAAAAAAACTCCAGCTTTACCCGTCACATATCGCCTACTCAGAGACAATCTCTGCCTAACATACAAAGTTATGTCAAACCCAGAGCTGTTGAACATGCTCCACTTAAAGAAATCCCAATCCCTCTGAGCTACACGCTCTAGGGACCTAAACCTTGTCACCACAATAAACAGAACATGCTAGAGGGATGGATTCCTGTCCCAGAGACTTCCCATACTCTGGAACAAACTACCTATCTATTTCAAACAAAGCACCTCATTAGCACTCTTCAAGAATAAATCTTGATGATTGGATGGGAGATAGAAAATTCACCCCGGGATCACTTCTGTCGCTCTGCTAGACAGGGGCACAGGAAAATAATTTCTTGGGCGTCAAAAGCCAGGGTACCTTTTTGGCTAGGGTTATATAGGCCCAAGGGCCAATAGCCTAGTACCTACCTATGAACCTATGAACTTATGAACCTTGGAAGTGTCATGCATTGTTTCATGTTCTTTACTAAACCTGAAGGAGGAAACTTGATCAAGTCTGATTTATCTTTTAAGTTAGTAACATAACCTAAGAAGTCAGTACTGTTTATCCAAGGATACCTCAAAGTTTTTGAAATGTCACCCTATAATCTATTCATATTTTTAATGTCACATGAGCTATGTAATGTTTGACTGAAAATGATTGGGTAGATTATAAGTGATGTATAATGTCTGCAACTAGGAGTGTGTCAGTGTGGTTTGTGATGTAAAATGCTTGCAACTAGGATTGTGTAGGTGTGGTTTGTTTTCAGTTATATAAATGTATGATTGCTTATGTCATAAGTGATGGTTTAATAAATATGTTTCTTGTTTACAAAAGGGGAAGTAATTGAATAATTTATGTAATATTGCTTAGATTATATGATATATAGCAATACATATAAAAAGTATAATGTTTGTTATTTTGTTATAGTTTAATTACTTTTGTATGAATGTAAATTTGTCTATGTCAAAAGTTATATTTCAATAAAGGTGCTTGAAAAAATAATATAATTGTTATATCATCATAACTACTAAGAGATGTTATAAGAGCCACAAAGAGTTCCAGTGATACAAATGAAAGTAGCTGGATTGTGTCATAAAATGTTCTTGAATGTTACTTGCAGAACTAATGACATGGAGCTTAATTCTGTAAAGACATGGTGTAGAGAAATGAATGTTGCATATGACCCAGATGAATTAGTTTCAAGTCCTGGCACTGGTATTAGAGGATGGTAGGAGTGAGGGGGGCAGGACCAGCTTGACCATCCAGGGGAACAGGCAACGTGGTCTGCTGCAATACTGACACAAAGTGGAAACTCATGGTTTAGAAAAGATAGCATGAAGAGCTAGGGACAAACACCCACCAAGCTTCATGCTCACTGACTGTAGCTGGGGTTACTGCATGCATGAAAATGCACATGTACAGTTCTCAGTAACTGTGTAAGTCCCACTTGCCTAGGCTATTGCCAGAGCCAGCCAACCAGTATAGTGCCCAGTCTGGTGACAAACATGTACCATTCTTCTCACACTGCTACCAGATGCAGCCTGTGGGGTGCTCCAGTCTGGGGACAAAAACTGCATTCTACTCACAGTACTACCACATACAGCCTGTGTAGTGCTCCACTCTGGGGACAAAATGTGCCATTCTACTCACACTACTGCCAGTGGCAGCCTGTGTGATACCCCAGTCTGGGGCAAAATGTATCATTCTCCTCACACTACTGTCAAAAGCAGCCTGTGTGATGCCCCAGTCTGGGGGCAAAATGTATCCTTCTAGTCACACCACTACCACATGCAGTCTGTGTAGTGCCCCAATTTGGGGGCAAAATGTGCCACTCTACTGACACTACTGCCCTAGACAACCTGTGTAGTGCCCCAGCCTGGGGAGAAAGTGTGCCATTCTACTGTAGGTTGTCTGCCCATCCCGGAACAACTCTTGGTCTGAGGTAAGGGGAGTAAGCTGTACTTGGTGATGAAAGGGACAAACAGGGAAAATCTAGTGGATTGCCTGATATCAGTGTGGACTGGTAGAGAAAAAGGATCAGTTACAACAACAGAAAAGAAAAGAAACATGAAAACATGTATGTATACTACATGAAAATAATGAAAAGGACATCCTGGTTTGTTGTCTTTTCTCTTAATATGTATCGACGTGTATCATTGTTTAAATTGTGATAAAGATTTTAAAAAAGAAAAAGAAGATGGCTGCATCATCTAAAAAATTACAAGGGTAGACTGACATTCACTATGCTAAATTACTCAGTACAATCAATAGAACAGTTACACTCATTTTCTTGTACATTATTTGTGGCCGTCAATGTGGAGGGCATTTTGCAATAGTTTTTAATCTATGCCTTTTATTTCTTTGGTAAGCCACAATCTTCTACTTCTACTGTTATTCTCTCCCTTCATTCTCAGATTTGACATGTTACCAACATCATTACAATGTTCAGAAATTAAAATAGAATTAATAAGAGCAAATGCCGTATCTTTCACCTTTACTGAAATTCCACTATTATTATTCATGACAGGCAAATATAATTCATGAACAGCAACTTTCTTGAACAAAAAACAGTGGGAATATGATTGTTTGTCAGTCCTTATAGTTAAAGCTCTTTAATCATTTAACTAATAAATGTCTTTCTTTGTGTCGCTATTCTCTAAACTCCATGCAACTCTGGAGAAGGAGACAGTTTTAATGCGTGCAGATTGTATGATATATGATATACAGTTTTAAACTTCTAGAGATATGCTCAGAGTCATAAACTATACTATGACAGCCAGAATATTCTCCCTCCTTCCTGACTGACCACTGCTTTTTTAAGTTCAGTAACTCAAATTGGTATGCGGCTTGTACTGTCAGGCAGATGTACTCCATTAGCTTAAGTGACACTCAGTCAGGTCATGCAAGCTCATTCCAGCTAACCATTCAGGCAAACAAAAACAAAATAAGTGCTGCTGTAGGTATAAAAGGGGGAATTGTTATGTTTCCAAATAATAATCTGTCATGTGACAGCCAGCAGGCACCTTGACTCAGTAATCCCTCTATAAAGAGGAGTTGTAATTATCAGTGTCTGTACATCTTAACATAAAATCCATGCAGCACTGACAAGGGGTACAAATTAATCTGAATCAGGTGTGTTACTACTATATCTGAAACACAGCACAGAACAAATAAAGCAGCAATCCGCTAGCAGTGCCAACATATTTAAGTCAAAGAGAGACGCACAGGGAGACTTGCAATGTGCCAAGTGGAATTATTTCACACTGAAAACAAACAGCTCATATCCTTTCCTAGAAAGTGACTGGCATAAGGGTAATATAAAAACACAGCCTAATTAAACAGAAATCAAGTATTTCACAGAATTAAATTTGCAGTTGCTCACTACTCCAGCTAAGGCAGCTGCAGGCATCATAATTTTCTTGCTGCTTTTAGTAGTTCATATTGATAATAATACAGACTAATACTTGTGTCAGTACATATAGAATAACAGCCAGTTATGAGAGTAGGCAGACACATAATAAGCAGTGGGTAAAGTGAAATGCCCCTCACAAATAATTAGAGCACAGGAAAAGTAAAACCATTGCTAAAATAAACAGCCTCATAATCTGAAGTCCAGTCTCTTGAGCAAAGTTTTTAATGTTACCATACCAATACAGAGGCTATTATTAGCATTTTATTGTCAGAACTTACAAAACACAGTTTGATCTTAACTGTGAATAAAGAAATAGCAGTTTCTAGAGACAATATCCAGAACCACAGCTACTTTAGGGTCAGAAAACTTCATGGTATCCCCAAAAAGAAGGAAATTTAATTAATGGCTCTGTGATTTCAGCAGAAAATGTTTGGCAAAGAAAAAGCTGTGTAAGGGAGTTACACCCTTTCAATGCGTTGAATGGGTTGGTTATTCTATTGAAACAAGAAAGAAAGAGTTTACATAAAATGTCTTCCTTCCATGATAAATCAAAAGGGGAGGAAGAAGAATTTCTCTTCTACATGTCATGGCTAATAGTCTAGGTCCTAGAGAAAGAAGAAATGACTTCCATAAAGACAGCCATATTGAGTTCTCTCCTCACTTATCCAAAATTCTGACAAAATACAACTCCCCAGATGAGCCTATCGAAACAGTTATCCCTGGTGATGAAAAAGTGAAATGGATCCACTTTTTCAAATGGAGCAAGAATGAAGGAGGTCAGTGAGTCCAGCTACCTGGAAATTATTTCAGATCTCTAATCTCGCTTCTAAAATCTGTTACTTTGGATATTTTCATGAATTATAGACATGCAAAAAGATCTATTCACAGTTTTGGTGCTAAACTGTATCTGTACACTTTCATAAAAGGAATGCTTGGAGTACTATAAAATTTAAACTTCATGGAGGTCTTCAATATCACATTTTTAAGTCCACTGTCTTCACTGGCATCCATAATATGTTTGAAAAGGTTAACTAAGTGACTTCTTGCTATATGTGTATATATATATATATATATATATATAGATATATATATAGATATATATATATATATAACAGTGCATTTTTACCTAAGTAGAACCCAGGGTTGACATGACAATTTGTGCCAGTCTTAGTAATAAATCAAAATTAACTTACAAATGAGTCAGTTTTGATAAGCATGGTTTAAAGTCTGAGTTAACAAAATGTGCAGTATGATTATTAATTGCTATAATTTAATAAAGAGGCAGATAATGAAAAAAGTATCTATGTGTTCTTATTTTCTATAAGCAGCTTTAATGAGTATGAAGAATTCAGTGCTCAGAATGAGTTAAATAAGGAAAATTTCAAATCAATGCATGGATATCGAATCATTTGAACTGTAGAAAGGAAGGGAGAGATAAACAGTCTATTTAATTAAAACAAATAGGTACAAAACAATAAGCTATTAGTTTTTATTCTGCTAAATAATCTGCTTTCAGAAGAAAACAGAAAGTGTTAATGGAGAACACTGGACCATTGTATTTCCAGATGTGTCAAAATAATATGGTATTAGCATAATTTGACAGCTGCTATGTCATTTTGACAGGTGCTTAGGCAGCTAAATGCAAACTAATCTGTCATACACAAATACCTCTCATACTGCATGATAATAAATATGCATCAGCATCCTTCTACTTGTGAACAAGCTTCATCAGTTTAGTAGTCAGAAATGTCTAATTCCTATTAAGTCTGATATGAAGACTATGGAGAAACAAGCACTGATACATTCTGAATAGTGACTGCTGTCTTCTTCCAGCTCCAGTCCTGCTTTTGTACTTGTTATTTTACATGTTCTTGTCAGCCTCTCTCCATCTCAGCCTGTGTCTGACTTGCCTGGCTCAGGATCATAAAAAAATATTTTCTCTTCTGTGTAGTTTAAGCTGTGGTTGAACTTGGATACTGACATAAAATTAAATTCCCTTTTTTTCTCCCTCAGGTCACTACTCCCTTCAAAAGCATCTTCCTCGCATGTGATTGACATCTTCTCATGTACTTTTCACTTGTTTACTAATCCAAGTACTCCCAAACATATTTTTTATTACATAAACCTTTATATTTGGTGACTGCTCTTCTGGTGAACAGATGTTTCCCTATTCAAACGATATCACCATCTTCCATGTACAGCTTGTAAGTCTTCCTACTCCAAGCTGAGTTACTTTCACCAAATGACTCTCATTATTATTATTATTATTATTATTATTATTATTATTATTATTACTGTTATTATTATTATTATTATTATTATTATTATTATTATTATTATGTTGAATTTCTGACTGGACAGAGGGAGCTTTTAGCAGAACTCTGTGATGGAAAGCTATAAATAACAATAAGAAATAGTGTCAAAGGAATCAAGAAGTAGTAAACAGTGTATAAAATACTCAAAGTATAGATAAAACAGAAACTGGATGAGTAGTTTTAGCAACGTATTGAATAATATTGCAGCATAAACACATCATAAACGCAATTATTTAAACCACATAGATTGGTGTTAAATAATCCTAGTGACATTACAAGATATTTAAAGCATATGTACAAATTAACTAAATGCTGACCGCTGCAGAAACTACACCAGTATTAATGGCACTGGAATAAATACCAGTACTAAAACTGCATTGTGTTTATGACATACAGATTCTATATGGAGACCTGCAGAACATGAATGCATGACAGAGCATACATGGCATTCAATGACAACAACAGGATGAATATTTTAAAACAATGATCAAATATGATTTACTAACAAGTGAGAGAATGTGGAAGTGCACATACCATATAAAATCAAGGCCAATATATGACCTTAATGGGATCTGCTGCAAATACATGATTCACAGAACTTTGTATCATAGCAGTTCGTAACTTGCACATAAAAGTATGAGAGCACACAGTCTTGTAAGACATGTGCCTGAACTTCTCTTTTCACACCATCCTTGATCATTTTTTTGTAGCCAGCTGCAAAGGCACAGATAGATAAAGCTTTGACTATGACCTCAGTGATCTCAGTTTGGGTAAAGGCTCAGGCGCCTGTGAAAGAAAGGAATGACAAGGTTTAAACTTGCTCACCTGTCTTCAGAGCAGGGGAGGAGCATGTGGTTGTGGCAACACACACTCCATGATGGAATCCCTGATGGAGTCTGGGGATCGTGACATGTTTGTTTATAAGGGAGGGGTGAGACCAGTTGATTACATCACATGGATTTGCATCTCAAAGGTCCACTGCATGCTAATCCCTTGGATGCTAACAAGGATGTACTGGGAGACATAACTGCAAAGAAAGAGCCTGATCCTCCTCTGAATAATAACCATAGTCCTGGTTCACTTGCACATCACTTGGAGGGAACAAACAGGCTATTCAGCTCTCACCCAGCAACAGTGATCAGACCAGTAGGGTGGTCCACTGCATCAGCTTATTGGTCTGAATATGAGCAGTGTAAAAAAACAATAATTATTCTCATTCTAAGGTCAATACACTTCATTAAAATGAGTCACTGGCAGGGAATGCAAACCTGTTCTTGCTGGTTCTTCTAGGTGCACCGGGCTTGGATCAGCAATATCATGTGAATATGTATGGTCTCACTCTTCTCACAAGTGAGCAGCAAAGTAACAGCAAGTACTTACAAGGGAGCTATTATGCTTGATCAATTGTAACTAAAGTCTAGGTGACGCGAGCAAGTGACTGTAAGCCAGTCTGTTGATATCTAAAGGAATGCAGGAGAAAAAACTAAGTAAAAAATGCATGGCAATGCATCTGTGAACTGAAGATTACCATGTTGGCAGCAAAAAAGTCATAGGCTCAGAATGTTATGCTGAAGAACTATGTGCTGCCACAGCTGCAGGTCCAGCTGACAGAGGCATGAGACCTAGGTGCCTTTTTAAATGCATACTGGACAGGGACATGGGATATTGTCAGTGATAGACAATTCCATAGTTTGGAATGGGACTCTGAGAAACTGGATACACATAAATAGTTATGCGGTTGTGAAAGCCATGTGAGGCAGGAGTGGAGACACCAAACACAGTAAGATGGGATATCATATTTTATAAATAACTGCACAACAAGACATTTGAACAGAGACTGCAAGGGAACATGCAGCATTTTCTGTGTCCTTGATTAAGCAGTGACTACAATGACGCCAGTGTATCTGTTGACAAGAGGTGAAGTAATGTGTGCTGGACAAATGACCAGCTGCAGATTCAGTGATTTTATTGTCCATTTCTTATGATCTGGAGGGTGGTCTGGATTGGAGGTCTGTAAATTTGTCAGGCACATATAAGAGACTTGCAAGCAGATATACTTTAGCAGTTGTTATATGAACATGATCCTTCATAAAGTGTTTGGCTCAATGTAGGAGAACTAGTTGCTGGCTGGGTGTGAGGGCAACTGTTTTTCTTTGTACATGCTGGTCAGTTATCTGATCAGAATGAAAGATTACAGTCAACAACTTTTTAGAACTGACCATTTCCAAAGGAGAGTTGTCATGAGACACAATTTTGCTACTTAGAAAGATCTGGAGATCAGAACCTCTTGAGGAAAATAATATAAGTTGTGCTGTGGCAGCATTAAGTTGTAAGCTTGACTATAACAGTCATGTTTTGACCCTAAAGTGTTAGCTGGCTACCTTTAAGGCTAGTCTTGCTTACTAGATGGGTAGACATGAATTTACACAAGGGCTACCATGTACAGCTCTGCTTATTTTGGAAGGTGAGTACTATTAACTGCATGAAGAGGGTGACAAGAACTTTTGCCATGTGGGCACCTCTCATATAATGCTATGAAGTACAGTGGTTTCCTTGTTCCCATCTTGTAAGACAACTGTAACTGTACTGCGGCAAATGACAAACTGCAAAAGTTTGGCCAAGTTACAAGTACAGTCTTGTCAGTAGCTAGAGTCCCACCTGCTCAGTCATGTTCTATTACTACAGCAGCTGACTATGTCATATGAAAGACCCAATCAGCAGCAGCCACATCATCAGGGTCAAGGGCTAGTTGTGGATCAATATTGAATGACCCTGCAACTGTGTAGGACTAGTGGCATTGGTAACTGATGAGCAAAGCATTGTTAAACTATAGTAATACACAGGACAACACAATCAGGAGTCCTGATTCATTTAAGACCTATTTAAATGGGTAGATCCAGCTTTGAGTTTTTCTAATCATATCATCCAATTGGTTAATGATAGTTATGTAACTATAGGTTGTACAAAAAATTACAAAGTCTAGGAAATCAGAAATGATGAAGTCATTGTTTGTTAATTACATTAGACCCAAACTTGAGTATGGAATAACAATATGGAAACCTTATAAGAAAACAAGCATGAGTAAACTGGAAGGAGTACAGCAGAAACATACAAAGTGCATCCATGGATGTGAACATTTAAGTTATGACGAAAGACTAAAAGATCTCAATTTGTACAGTGTCTCTTATAGATGCTTAAGAGAAGATCTTATTCAGGTATATAGGACATTTAGAGGCAACTAAATCTGGTAATGTTTGGAGTTATCAAATAGTGCTAGAGAATCATCAGACAACCTATGTAGTCTGGTTAGTATGGGGCTAAGCTTATGGTGTAATTCAAAGGGGATCCAGTATCTGTCTGCCTGGGATGACATGATTGACAGACCACGATGCTTTGCCAGAGATGGTCTGCACCTGTCGCCCCTGGGATTCAGGTTACTGGCTAAGGCTCTTGCCACCCCTTTAGTGCCTTTTTTAGGCAAACGTCAAAGGACAAAACCACCACCGTAACAGGTACAAGCATGCAAAATCTGAAGGTAATGCTACTCAATGCTAGAAGTCTAAACCTCAAAATGCACTCTCTCGAGGCACTCCTAAAGATGGAGAACATCGATATCTGTGCAGTAACTGAGACCTGGTTCAAGGCTCCAGAGAGCACCCCTGCAATACCAGGCTACAACTCTTACCACACTTTTCGGCCACCAAACCAGGACCGAAGCACTAAAGGTGGAGGAGTGTCAATATTCACCAAGGATATTCACACCACCAGGCTAGTTGGCCAACACAATGTGTCTGAAATTCTCCAAGTGCAACTAACACTAGGTAAGACTTCCATCCAAATTGTAGCTTGCTACAGATCCCCCACCATACCCCAAGATTCTCACTACACCTTTCTAAACATACTGGAAAATATTAAGATAGAACCAAACACCCTAATACTGGGTGATTTTAACTACCCTGCCATTAACTGGGAAAACTACTCATGTCCCAACACCTTTGCGCAACGGTTCTTGGAATTCATAAATTCCAACGCCCTGGATCAACTAATCCATAGTCCCACCAGGGGCTCCAATATCCCAACATGGGAAATCAATGCTCCATACCTATGGTCACCCCCTCGTTAGTCAGGTCTGACCATAAGCTAATCACCCTTAACATCCACATCCCACCCCCACCCCCCAGTAAAGAAACCACCATAAAAAACTTCTCCAAAGCCAACTTCATGCTACTCAAGTCAGAAGTGACAAACTTCATGACACCCATGCAGACGGGAACTGAAAGTTCAACTGCTGAATCCTACACTAAGGCACTGTATGAGCACATCCACTCATGCATGAATCGTGCCATCCCAAATAGAACCAAAATGCTCTCATCCAAAAAAGGAAGCCAATCTGGTGGTCCCCTGCCATAAACAAACTTTACAACAAAAGGAAGAAACTTTTGCAGAAAAGAGGAAAATCCCAGGATGCAAAAAACTCCCTTACTAGCCTCAGTAAGAAACTGAGATGCCTCATAAAATCCTCCAAAGCTAGTTACGAAAATAAAATTGCCAAAGATTCCAAAGACAACCACAAAGCATTCGATAACTATGTCAAGAATCTAAATGGCAATGCTCAGACCTTCTCTGAGCTAAAACAGAATGGCATTAAATATACTGATCCGAAGGATATTGCCAATATCCTGGCAGATCGATTCAGTGCCAACTTCACCCCCCTTTCACCCCCTAAATGGCCCATCTCAATACCGGAAGATTGCCAAATTCCAGTAATAACGGCCACACAGGTACAAAACGCACTCTCTAAAGCCAAGAATACAGCATCCATGGGACCAGATGACATCCTGGGCTGTGTACTACATGAACTACAATATGAACTAGCACCTCACCTAAATGTCATGTTTAATCATAGCCTCACCTCAGGTTTCGTGCCCACTGAGTGGCGCAGAGCTACAGTTATCCCAATCCACAAGGGGGGATCCACCTTGGATCCCAGAAACTACCATCCCATCAGTCTGACAAGCCTTATCTGCAAGGCCATGGAGCGTATTATCATGGAACTTATAAACAAAGACATTGGCAACCTTCAAACACTGGACCCCACCCAGTTTGGGTTTGTGAAGGGCCGATCTTGACTCCTGAACCTGATTGACTTCTTTGAATCAGTCTCCAGAGCCATGGACAAGGGTAAGGTGGTCCACACAGCCTATCTAGACCTTGCCAAGGCCTTTGACACCATCCCCCACTCTGGAATCATAGATAAACTTACTAAGTTGGGCATTAATCCCTATGTCACCCAATGGGTTGCTAAATGGCTTACTGATAGAACCCACACTGTAAAAGTAGCCGACTCCAAATCCAGCTCCAGACAAGTGACAAGTGGAGTACCTCAGGGTTCAGTCCTGGGGCCGTTCTTGTTTGGCATCTACTTCTCTGAAGTACAGGTCAACACTAAGGGACTCTGGCTAACAAAGTTTGCAGATGACTGCAAACTGGGAGCCATTATTGAATCCCCAAATGATGTGGATACTCTACAAAAGGGCCTTACAGAAACAGATGCTTGGTGCCAGAGCCATGGGCTCAAGCTCAATGCCAAGAAATGTATTGTTATCCCCTTTGGGAAAAAACATGTATCCATTAATTACCATATAGGTGGCAGTACACTAAACACAGAAAGTGTGATAAGAGACTTAGGGACACAGGTGGACAGTGGTCTCACCTTCGATAACCACATCACCACAACAGTCAGGAAATCCTTCTATGTGTCACACCTCATCACTAAGTGATTTTCATCCAGAAAAAAGGGGGTCATTGTCCCACTGTACTCATCCCTCATTAGACCCATTATAGAATACAATGCTCCATTTGGTATGTACCTCTCAACACATCTGCAACAACTGGAAAGGCCACAGAAATACCTCACTAAAAGAATCACAGGCATAAAGCAGATGCCATACGCTGTCTGTCTAAAAAAACTCCACCTATACTCTGTCGCATATTGTCTACTCAGAGGCGATCTCTGCTTAACATACAAGGCCATGTCAAACCCAGAGCTGTTGGACATGCTACACTTAAAGAAATCCCAATCCCTCAGAGCTACACGCTCCAGGGATCTAAACCTTGTCATCACAATAAACAAAACATGCTGGAGGGATAGATTCCTGACCCAGAGACTCCCCAGACTCTGGAATAGATTGCCCATACATTTCAAGCAGAGTGCCTCTTTGGACCTTTTCAAGAGGAACCTTGATGATTGGATGGGAGAAAGGAAATTCACCCCAGGGATCAAGTCAGTCGCCCTGCTAGACAGGGGTCCAGGAAAGTAAATAATGTGGGAAGAAATATCCAGGGAATTGTTATGGCTAGGCTTGTATAGGCCCTAGGGCTGATAGCCTAGTACCAACCTATGAACCTATGAACCTATGAACCTTTGAGATGATGTCAGCAAGCAAAGGACAGTAGTATTACTGGAACTGAATTAATCCTCAAATCTTGGTAAGTACCTTCATGAGATGGACCTTGTTTTCACAAAATCTCACCAAAATGACTTTAATATACAGACTGTATTTTATATAGCATATATCATGGAGAGGAGTAGGTTTAAAAAAAAAAAAGATAGCTGGGTGCACAAGACCCAGGATAAAAAAGTGCCCTATACTGGTAGGTGCATTGGTGCCAGGAATGAAAAAAATGAGAGTGTAGGATCCTCACGATATGGAAGCATTCCTACAATGGGGCCAGGCCAGGCCCAGAGGGAGGATGGCACCCCTGTTACAGAAGGAAGAAGCAGGCCACAAAAATCACAAAAAAGATAGGCCAAAAAAGAGCTATAAAGATGATAGACTGGACTATTGAGGATAAGAAAGAAATCATGTATCGTTACTATTATGAAAGAAGCCCAGAATTTCAGTACAGAAGATATACAAAAAGATTAAGAGGGAAATTAGAGGAAAGAAAAATACTTCCACAAGAAAAACTGTCAAAAGCTTCATATACAATTTGTGCTCATTAATACAACAGATTTATGAAAAACATTATATAGACCAAGAAACCTTGGACCATTTGGGAAAAGAAGTGACTGAAGAAGTGCAAAAATATAAACAACAAAATCCAGAGACTTTTGAAAGGTATAAAAAATAAATATGGACATGGGAAAGAAAGAGAGATCTGATATGATACAAAATTTTTGCAATGGAGAAAGCTAAATTAATCAACACAAAAAAGGCAGCCCCAAAGATATTCAAAGAGAAATACAGCCAAAGGCATCCAGATATGGGAAAATTCACAACAACAAAATAAGATCATAAAGAGAGAGCATAAAGCAAAAGATTAATAAAGCAGAAGTTAGAAAAATAGAAGATGAAGTTATGGAATACTTGCAAAGTGAAGAATTTAGTGCAGAAAGTCTAATACAGGTTACATCACAGCATGATGAAATGAGTCCCCTAAAAGAAGGAATATGTATATGGGAAAGAGAGAGATGTAATATGGTGCAATATTTATGCAAAGGAGAAAGCAAAACTAATCAACACAAAAAGAGCTGCACCACTTTGAAGAGAAATACAGGCAAAGGCTTCCGGACATGGAACATTTTACAATACAAAAAAACAAGAAAAACAAGGAGGAAAAGTAGAAAAGAGGATTAATAATGGTTCATAGGTTGGTACTAGGCTATCAGCTCTAGGGCCTATACAAGCCTAGCCATAACAATTCCCTGGCTATTTCTCCTCACAGTATTTACTTCCCTGGATCCCTGTCTAGCAGGGCGATTGATGTGATCCCCGGGGTGAATTTCCTATTTCCCATCCAATTGTCAAGGTTCCTTTTGAAGAGGGCAAAAGAGGCACTCTGCTTGACATGTATGGGCAGTCTATTCCAGAGTCTGGGGAGTCTCTGGGTCAGGAACCTATCCCTCCAGCATGTTTTGTTCATTGTGATGACAAGGTTTAGATCCCAGGAGCGTGTGGCTCTGAGGGATTGGGATTTTTTTAAGTGGAGCATGTCCAACATCTCTGCGTTTGACATGGCCTTGTATGTTAAGCAGAGATCGCCTCTGAGTAGACGATATGCGACAGAGTATAGGTGGAGTATTTTTAGACAGACAGCATATGGCATCTGCTTTACGCCTGTGATTCTTTTAGTGAGGTATTTCTGTGGCCTTTCCAGTTGTTGCAGATGTGTTGAGAGGTGCATACCAAATGGAGCATTGTATTCTATAATGGGTCTAATGAGGGATGAGTACAGTGGGACAATGACCTCCTTTTTTCTGGATGAAAATCCCTTAGTGATGAGGTGTGCCACATAGAAGGATTTCCTGACTGTTGTGGCAATGCGGTTATCGAAGGTGAGACCACTGTCCACCTGTGTCCCTAAGTTTCTTATCACACTTTCAGTGTTTAGTGTACTGCCATCTGTGTGGTAATTCACAGGTACATGTTTTTTCCCAATGGTGATAACTACATTTCTTGGCATTGAGCTTGAGTCCATGGCTCTGGCACCAGGCATCTGTTTCTGTAAGGCTCTTTTGTAGAATATCCACATCATTTGGGGATTCAATAATGGCTCCCAGTTTGCAGTCATATGCGAACTTTGTTAGTCAGAGTCCCTTAGTGTTGGCCTGTACTTCAGAGAACTAGATGCAAATAAGAGCAGTTCCAGGACTGAACCCTGAGGTACTCCACTTGTCTGGAGCTGGATTTGGAGTCGGCTACTTTTACAGTCTGGGTTCTGTCAGTATGCCAGTTGGCAACCCATCGAATAATGTAGAGATTAATGCCCATCTTAGTAAGTTTATCTATGATTCCAGAGTGGGGGATGGTGTTGGAGACCTTGGTGAGGTCCAGATAGGCTGTGTGGACCACCTTACCCTTGTCCATGGCTCTGGAGACTGGTTTGAAGAAATCAATCAGGTTCAGGAGACAAGATCGTCCCTTCATGAACCCAAACTGCATGAGGTCCAATATTTGCAGGTTGCCAATGTCTTTGTTTATAAGTTCCATGATAATACGTTCCATGGCCTTGCAGATCAGACTGATGGGGCAGTAGTTCCTTGGATCCAAGGTGGATCCCCCTTGTGGAGTGGGATAACTGTAGCTGTGCTCTACTCAGTGGGCACAAAGCCTGAGGTGAGGCTATGATAAAACATGACACTTAGGTGAGGTGCCAGTTCATTTTGTAGTTCATGTATTATACAGCCTGGGATGTCATCTGGTCCCATGGATGCTGCATTCTTAGCTTTGGAGAGTGCATTTTTTACCTGTGTGGCTGTTCTTACTGGAATTTGGCAATCTTTCGGTATTGAGATGGGCCCTTTAGGGGATGAGAGTGGGGTGAAGTTTGCACTGAATCTATCTGCCAGGATATTGGCAATATCCTTGGGATCAGTGTATTTAATGCCATTCTGTTGTAGCTCAGAGCAGATCTGAGCATTGCTATTTAGATTCGTGACATAGCTGTAGAATGCCTTGTGGTTGTCTTTGGAATCTTTAGCAATTTTATTTTCATAACTAGCTTTGGAGGATTTTATGAGGGATCTCAGCTTCTTACTGTGGTTGGTAAGGGAGTTTTTTGCATCCTGAAATGTTCCTCTTTTCTGCACCAGTTTCTTCCTTTTGTTATAAAGTTTGTTTATGGCAAGGGACCACCAGATTGACTTCCTTTTTTTGGAGGAGAGCATCTTGGTTCTATTGGGAATGGCATGATTCACACACGAGTGGATGTGCTTGTACAGTGCCTTAGTGTAGGATTTAGCAGTTGAACTTTCAGTTCCCATCTGCATGGGTGTCATGAAGTTTGTCAATTCTGACTTGAGTAGCATGAAGCTGGCTTTGGAGAAGTTTTTTTATGGATGTTTCCTTAGTGGAGGGTGGGGGTGGAATGTGGATATCAAGGGTGATTTGCTTATGGTCAGACCTGACCAATGAGGGGGTGACCATAGGTGTGGAGCATCAATTTCCCATGTTGGTAATGAACAGGTTTAAGATACTGAAGCCCCTGATAGGACTAAGGATTAGTTGATCTAGGGCATTGGAATTTATGAATTCCAAAAAACGTTGGGCAAAGGTGTTGGTAAACGAGTAATTTTCCCAGTTAATGGCAGGGCAGTTGAAATCACACAGTATTAGGGTGTTTGGTTGTATCTTAATATTTTCCAGTATGTTTAGAAAGGTGTAGTGAGAATCTTGGGGTATGGTGGGGGATCTGTAGCAAGCTACAATTTGGATTGCAGTCTTAACTAGTGTTAGTTGCACCTGGAGAATTTCAGATGCATTGTGTTGGACAACTAGCTTGATGTTGTGAATATCCTTAGTGAATATGGACATTCCTCCACATTTAGTGTTTCAGTCCTGGTTTGGTGGCCAAAAAGTGTCATATGAGTTGTAGCCTGGTATTGTAGGGGTGCTCTCTGGAGCCTTGAACCAGGTCTCAGTTACTGCACAGATATTGATGTTCTCCATTTTTATGAGTTCCTCGAGAGAGTGCATTTTGAGGTTTAGACTTCTAGCATTGAGTAGCATTACCTTCAGATTCTGCATGCATGTACCTGT
The DNA here is from genome assembly GCF_019279795.1 of Protopterus annectens. NCBI lineage: Eukaryota > Metazoa > Chordata > Ceratodontiformes > Protopteridae > Protopterus > Protopterus annectens. Next base: position 466,293,408 of record NC_056737.1, on the reverse strand, counting down.
TATGTTGGTGGTTTTGTCCTTTGAAGTTTGCCTAAAAAAGGCACTATAGGGGTGGCAAGAGCCTTAGCCAGTAACCTGAATCCCAGGGGCAACAGGTGCAGACCATCTCTGGCAAAGCATTGTGGTCTGTTGATCATGTTGTCCCAGGCAGACAGATACTGGATCTCCTTTGAATGACACCAGAACCTTAGCCAATTGTTGAAGTCAATCATTTTGTCCTTATATTGTGGTATCATTCTGGGCGAAGGCAGGATGCTACTCAGGGCTAGGATCATACCTGCCTGGGCCACATGATCCGAGATCTCTTCCATGTCTCTTTTCATGTAGTCCAGGGAGGTACATCTCAAGTCATTCACTCCAACATGGACAATGCCAGAGTCATATTTGTATTTTTTGTGGAGTGACTTGAGTGCATGCATTATGTGGTGGATCCTGGCACCCGACAGGCAGCTGACTGTAATTTTCTCCTTGTTCAGCCTGGTGAGTGGGATATCACTGTGCCTGACTATTGAGTCACCTATGACTAACATGTTGGGTACAATGTCTTGCCTTAGGGGCTGTTGTTGGATGGCACACTGATGTTGCGAGCTATGTGACACTTTGGTTGTGATTGGTGTTTGTTTGTGTTTCAGCTTCAGAGGTCCTTGTTGCTTGGGCAGGTTACTGTTAAGGGCCTCCACATATGTGGGTTTAGTATTGCTATGTGTGGATGTTGGTGGTGTGAGTTTAGAAAGGTCTATATGTTGCTTGAGGTGTAGTGCGGGTGTTAACCTTCTCCTCTTGACTGACTAGCACAATCTTGGGTGGAGAGAGCTTTGCTTCCAGTTTGGCTATGTAAGTGCATCTCTCACAGGTTGTAGTGTTGGGTGGTAGGAAGAGAGGGTTTTCTGTGTACATGAGGCAATTTCTGCATTGCCCCAGTATGCCCAGATTCACTATGTGGACAGGAGAAATCATCGGATGCTGACCCTTGGACATGCCTGGTTTGGTGCTTTTTTTTTTTTTGTAAAGTACAAGAGTTGTTTTTCCTTATCTTAGCAAGGTAGTTTGCAATTATAGGCTGTTTAGTGCCAACAATTAATTTCTCATTATTAACAAGGAGATTTGAGTGCTTTTATCAGTTTAAGACTTCCTAGTGCTTTCCAGCAGGTTTTAAAGCAATTGCTAGTCACAGGGATGCTTAAATGTAAGATGGAAAAAAATGGTTTATCCTAAACACTGCAGTGTGCACTAGAGGAGTTCGATGTGAAAGTAGGTAACTTAAGTTTTACCTGTCTAAAAAGTTAAGTTTTAGTGGAGAGTCACTATTTTTAAAACAGCAAGATAGATTGAAAGGGGGTGGTCACTTTTGTATTCTGGTACAATGGAATACAATAGGATGGCCAATAAATTTAAATAGTTGAAAGGGAGTGATGGTGATGTTAAAGAAATTGAAACTGATGTTATGGATTACCTGTGAAGTGAATGATTTACTGTACAAAATCTAATTCAGATAACATCACACCAGGATAGAGAGGATAGAGCCCCAAATTAAGGAGAAACCATTGGAGTGGGGAAACATCTAATCAGTTGCCATATGCAGATACTTTGGAGCCTTTCATAGGTAACCAGTACAAAGGTTCAGCTGAAGTTGCACAGCAAGGGAAGGAACAGGAAACTGTGGCAACTCTGATGTTTTCATATGAAAGTGCAACGTATGTCACAGGATGAAACTGAAGAGAATTTGGCACAGGAAGATGCTCTGGAACTTTCTATAGAATGCCTGCAGGAAATGGGAACAAAGAATGTGCCCTCAGTTTAGAAGAAAATAATCTAAGAGAAGAGTTGCTTGATTTAATAGAAATGGATAGATATATAAAGATCAATTAAAGAAACAGACTACAGAAAGACAATAAAATCCAAAAAGTTAAAGTTTGATAAAACAAATGAACATAGTATTTAAGACTGTCCATAGAGATTCCTGTGATATAACAGAAGTAATGTAACAAACGGAAAAACAGATAAAAGCTTAGTTCATATAGCAGCAACAAACAGACACTGAAGAAAGTTTTTTTTACCTGAAAGCTTTGTCTCAATTAACAGCTTATTTCATAAGTTGAGTTCCTGTATATAACAGAAGTAAATAGGATATATATACCAGACATAAATAAGATATATTACCGTGAAGCTAAATTAATAACAGATAAAGTCTTAACACAAAAACACAGGGTAGCAAGGGAAAGGGAGTGGAGAAAAATGCCATCATAGAAGTATCAAATAGAGAAAACTATAAAGCAATTAAGACAAATAAGTGTCACTGTTAGAAGAATATAGAAGAATAAAGGATCATTTGCTGTTAAGTGAAGTCATAATGGCAAACCGTAAAAAGGGGAAGAATCTAAGTATGGCATGAATACACTACAAAAGGCATTTGGCAATATCCCACATTCATGAATGAAAGAGTGCTTAAAAATGTATAAGATACACCCTACACTGATAGATTACATTACCGCGACCATGAAACAATGGCAAACCACTTTGCAGTTAAGCCATGATAAGGACAAATTATTATTCCAGGGATAAAAATGTAACTGGGTATATTCCAGGGTGACTCTCTGTCACCCCTGCTCTTTCGTCTTTCCCTTAACCCATTAAGCTGTCTACTTAACAGATTAGGTCATGGCTACAATTTGGTTCCCAGAAAACAACAAAGTGTAATGACTTATCTTCTTTTTGTAGATGATTTAAAACTCTATAGTTCATCAAATGATGAACTGAAAGCACAACTGCAAGTGGTCAAAACTTTTTCAGATGATGTAAGAATGTCATTTGGTATTGATAAATGTGCAAAAGCAACCTTTAAATCAGGAAAGCTACAGCACCAAAAAGACATCAGTTTGGGACAGGAATGTGATATAAAAGAACTTGAGCAAGAGAGTGTGTATAAATATTTAGGAATCGATGAAGGCTCAACAATAAAACATGAATGCATGCGAATAAAGCTCAGTAAAGAATATGTTAGAAGATTTAAATTAATACAGAAAACAGTGTTGACATATAGGAGCAAAGTCCAAGCTATAAACCAATTTTTTCTTCCTGCCCTAACATGTAGTTTTGGAGTGATTGACTGGCCCTAAAATATGTTGGATAGGTTGGACAGTAAAACAAGAAGGATTAAATTCACCAAACTAGGCATCAACCCCTATATCACTAGATGAGTTGAAAAACTGGCTCACAGATAGAACCCACAGTGTGAAAGTAGTGGACTCCAAGTCAGACTGCTGACCAGTTACAAGTGGAGTCCTACAGGGATTGGTCTTGGGTCCTCTCCTGCTTGAAATCTACTTCTCAGAAGTCCAGGCCAATACGGAGGAACTCTGGATGACCAAATTCACAGACAACTGCAAGCTGGGATCCATTATTAACTCCCCAAGTGATGTAGACATCCTACAGAAAGGACTCACTGAGACCAATGAATGGTGTTGAAACCATGACCTTAAGCTTAATGACAAAAAATGTGTCATCCCTTTTGGGAAAAACTCAGTTCCCACTAATTATCACATCAATGGGAGACCACTGAACACTGAAGGTGTTATAAGAGATCTGGGGACACAGATTGACAGCAACCTCTCCTTTGACCACCACATTGCCACTGTGGTCAGAAAGTCCTTCTATGTGGCACATCTCAGTAGCAAGGGTTTTGTATCCAGGAAGAAAGAGGTCATAATCCCGCTCTATTATTCCCTCATTAGGCCATTCATCGAGTATAATGCCCCATTTGGCATGTACCTCACTAGACACATGCAACAGCTGGAAAGGCCACAAAAGTACCTCATGAAGAGGATCACAGGCCTTAAACACATGTCATACATGGACAGACTCAAAAAACTCCAGCTATTCTCTGTCTCATATTGTCTACTAAGAGGCAATCTCTGCTTGACTTACAAAGCCATATCTGACCCAGCTCTGTTAGAAATGCAAAATCTAAAGAAATCCCAATTAATCTACACCACACACCTAAAAAACCTCAACCTCATTACCACAATCAACAGAACATGCTGGAGGGACAGGTTCATAACCCAGAGACTGCCCGTGCTCTGGAATAGACTTCCCATACATGTCAAGCAGAGCACCTCACTGGTCCTCTTCAAGATAAATCTTGATGAGTGGATGGGAAATAGAAAGTTCACCCTGGGGATCACTCCAGTGGCTCTACTTGATAGAGGCACTGGGAACTAACGTCAGGTGGCACAATGTCAGGGCACATCTATGGGCTAGGCTTGTAAAGGCTCCAGGGCCATTAGCCTAGTACACACCTATGAATCTATGAACCTATGCTTCATGCTCATTAAATGATTGATAAAAATCAGTGCATACCAAGATTATATATTCCCCATTTTGAAGGAGGTATGGGCCTCTTCAAAATTGATTACATGTATAGATCTGCAATCGTGGGATTGCATACATATCTGCTACCATCACAAGACCCAAACATAGTGAAAGTTTTGAAACATGAGGAGAATAAGTCAAAGATGACTTACCTGCTTAGTTTAGCAGACGCATATCTGTGTCAAGCAGGAATGGAAACCAAACCAGAAGTAGATAAAAATTAGGCAGCAACTGAATGTGCCAAAAAACAAAAGAAAGAATATAAGGTGAAGGATCAGATGAGAAAGTAAGAAATGTGAAAAATAAATAAATATAGTTGCAAGTATAGAAAACTCTTGGAACAACCTCATATTGATCAGGATCAAATGCAAGAATGGTTAAGGAGAGGTGAATTTAAACTAAAAGATGAAAGGTTAATATTGGTGGCCCAAGACAGTGGACTACTTACACATTGGTTTACAAAGTCCATTGAACATGTGGGAGAAACAGACAAATGTAGGTTTTGTAAAACAGAATTGGAAACAGTCGCACATTATGTTGCTGGTTGTGATATTCTAATGTCAGAAGGACTTTATACTGAAAGACATTAATGTGGCAAGACTGTTGCACTGGGGATTGTGTGCAAACATTATAATATTGAAGTAGCTGAAAAATACTGGAAGCATGAGCTGCAAAGCATCGTTGAAAATGATGAAGTTTATACCGCATGGGATCATCCATTACCAACAGTTCAAAAAACAGATGTGAGAAAAACAGATATAGTAGTCCATGAAAAGAAAACAGAAATAGCACTGATAATTGACATTGCTACATTAGTGACTACAGTGTCTTACATACAGAGAGACACAAAGTCATAAAATACCAGGATTTGCAGGCAGAAATGAGGGCAATGTGGAAGAAGGATACCCAGACAGTTCCGACAGTAGTAGGAGCAATGGGTCTCATAAAAAAGAATTTAAAATCATACTTAGATAAATTACAGATACATGTAACTCCACAGGAATTGCAGGAGTCATTACTGGGCACATTGCAGGTGCTGCAATGATCACTTCTGACTAACATCAAAGATTGAAACAATAATAATTTCATGAACTTTAACCATAGGACTTAGGAATGGGTTCATTCCTGTCATGGTATTAGCATCTCAAAAGACTTGGATAAATTAAAAAAAAAAGATTCTATAGGAATGACAAGTGTAATAATTGCTTCTCTGAGAGAATAACTGATGCATAGAACAGACTACCAAATTACATTACAGAAAATACTAGCTTAGATATTTTTAAGAACAGCCTTGACACATGTTATAGGAACAGCTGGTTTGGTATATTAGCAGGCTAGAAGGGCATTAATGCCTGTGCTTGAAATATCTGTATGTATGTACGTATGTATGTATTTAAAAGACAGCAGAATGAAAATAAATGTAACTCTAAAACATGCTCCTATCATGGCTAACCCTGGTGTAAATGGGACATCACTATGCCTTTAGTAACATCTATAAAAAATGTCATGAAAATATGGTTAGTAATGCATTAGCCCAATTCTTTTAATGACAGGCACTATCCAGATACCAATGAAAGTGTTATAATGCAGTCATAAGAAGTGCAATGAGTCATAGCATGAACCACTGTGTCATCAGCATACAGCACTCAGACAGTGTCTGTTCACCATTAAACACAAGTGCCACCATGACTCATCTGTAGGATAACTGAGTATAGTGCATATAGCTTTATACATTAAGGGTCTCCTCTACTGCTTGCCTAGCAACTACCTATCAACCTTTGATCTTGACAGTTAGTGCAGAGAACTAAAACTCTAACATGTTAATGAACTTCCTACTTTTCCAGGGGTACAAGGTTTACCTTATGACCCTGAGCAAGTCACTTAACCAGACGGTACTTTGGGGCAATTGGGAATTTGGCCTATGCACCTCAGTGGTCTCCTGGACTGCTTGATTAGTACCTACTTATAAACCAATACAGATGATACGCAGCTAAACACTTAGTGCACATAGCTGTGTTAACCTAGACTGCAGGCCATGCCAGATGTGATGCAGTGAGTACTCGCAAATCACAAAAGTGCATCAACTTGGATTAGCCTCCAAAGGCATTTCTGCTAATAAGCAACAAAGAGTGTATGTGTTCACTATCATGAGACCTTACAGCACCTCTATGCATAATTTAGAAGCTGACAGTACAGGACACATCAGTTTCTGACAAAGTGAATAAAGGACCATGTTTAGTAACAGCCGTCTCAGGTATTAAGAGCACAAGCATATAATATGTAGGCCAAAAGGCCTAGCCATCATTTTTTGAGCAGTGCATACTAATGTCCAGGCTATTAAGGCATGAGAGACATACTGAATATGGTAAAATAAGCTTTACCTATCCCTCTACAATAAGAATTTAGATAACTGGTACCTTTCAAGTGTTTAATGCATTCTAGGGGATGTGCTTTTGCTGAGAGTGTGTATATGTGTGTGTGTGTGTGTGTGTGTGTGTGTGTGTGTGTGTGTGTGTGTGTGTGTGTGTGTGTGTGTGTGTGTATGTGACTTCAGAGTCGGTATATATAATTTGCAGCGGGTGTAGGGGGTGCAGGGGGGTTTGCCGCCCCTGAAAAATCATAAAAAAAAAAGATTTTTGTGGGTTTTTTAAATGTTTGAGTTTTCAGAAATTTGATCATATCATCTAGCTGATATGAATTTTGAATTTCTGAAAACTCAATCAACTGACATTGATTAATACACACACACACACACACACACACACACACACACACACATATATATATATATATATATATATTTTTTTTTTTATTTATTTATTTTATTTATTTTACATTTGTTAACCGGGCTGGTCCAGCTGGATACATGTCCATTTTCAGTGGAGGCCCGAGGAGAAAAGCTCCGCTATCTACTACATGATAATAAACAGTAAATTTTCAATTACATACACATATTCACCCTTGACTGGCAGTATGATACAGAATATTTAGGAGTAGGCATGGAAAAGCTCCGCTATCTACTACATGCTAATTAACAGTAAATTGTCAAATACATGCACATATTCACCCATGACTGACAGTATGATACAGAATATTTAGGAATAGGCATGGAGAAAAAGTACACAGTGTAAAGGATATACAAGCAAACACAGTACTTAGGACATTTGTATGAGATAGAAAGAGGAAGGTAAAAGGGATAGTGCTGTAGATAAAGTAACAGAATGGATAGAGTAATATAGTTAAAAGTTGGATATTAAAAATAGGCAATGTAAAGTAGATTAGGGAAAAGTTACAAGATAAAGAGGGCTTGTCTTAGTAGTATAGGTAATGCTAAAAGCATAAAGTTGGAAAAAAGAAAGATATGTGCATAGGAGATGGGAGCCAAGATAATCAGCTTGGGTAGTCACAGGAGCAAAGCCAGTGGTTGGTTAGGTAGTGTTTTAGTTTAGTTTTAAATATAGAGACGGAGGTTTGGGATGTGAGGTTGGGAGGAAGTATGTTCCATTTTTTACCAATTGAGTTGGAGAACATAGATTCTCCTGCAGTATTCCTTGATTGAGAGGTTTGAATTAGAATTTTGCTCGAAGAGCGAAGGTTTTTTAGGTTGTTATAGGGCTTGATAAGGGTGTTGAGCATAGGAGTGTTGCCAGGGTGGTGCAGGGCTTTCTGGGCTATAGAGAGCTGATAGTATAGAATAAGGTGAGGTAGCTCTAGCCATCCAAGGTGGCGGAGGTTTTTGCAGTGGTGTGTTTTATATGGGGAGGATGTGGCAAATCTGGCAATGTTATTATAGGCTGACATAAGTTTATTGATGTTATATTTAGATAGGTTTGTGTATATAGGGGAAGCATAAAGTAGTGTAGAGATGAGATGCGTTCTGGCTATGGTAGTTCTTGCTTCAGAAGTAAGGAAGGATTTGATTCTATACAGTGATCCTAGTTTTCTATTAGTTGTTTTTATGGTTGACTTGATATGCGAGTCAAATTTAAGTTGGTTGTCAATAGTTATGCCAAGGAGTTTGGTCGTTTCATCTGGGGAGATAATGGTACCATTGTTCGATGTAAGAGAGAAGTTAATAGGGGGGGATTGGTGTGTAGGTTTGAAGAGAAGCAGTTTAGTTTTCTTAGGGTTTAGAAGTAAACAATGATTAGAGAACCATTGTTCTATGGTTGAAAAAGTTTTTTGGGTAAGGAGGTGTAAGTCATCTTGGTTGGAGGCAGAACAAATGATGGTAGTATCGTCAGCGTATTGAATGCAAGTAGATAGGGGGGTGACATGATGTAGGTCATTGATAAAGATGGAAAATAGAAGGGGACCTAGGATGGAGCTGTGAGGAACCCCTAGGGAGGATGGTAGGAGCTCAGAAAGATTATTGTTCCATAGCACTGCTTGTTTCCTATTCTGAAGGTAGGAAGTAAACCAGTTAAGTGCAATACTATCGAGAGAAATGGATTTAAGGCGGTGCAGGAGTAGTTGGTGGTTCACCATGTCGAAAGCCTTAGATAGGTCTACAAAGAAGGCTGATGAAGGTAGATTGTTGTTTCGGTTGTGATTAATGGATTCAATAAAGGATAGTAAGGCTGTGGTGGTGCTATGGTAGGGACGAAATCCATGTTGACAGTTAGCTAGCAGATTATTTTGAAGGAGGTGATTGAGTAGTTGTTTATGGATACATTTCTCCATTATTTTTGCAATGGGAGAAAGAAGCGCAATAGGGCGGTAGTTTGAGTATTCAAAGGAATCCCCACCTTTGAAGAGTGGGATGATGTGGGAGATTTTCCAGAGTGAAGGTATGGTACTTTCTTTAATGGTTCTGTTAATTAGTAAAGAGATTGGATATGCAACTGCTTTAGCTCCAAGCTGGAGATATTCTGCTGGGATTTTGTCGGCTGAGGGAGTGGAAGGTTTAAGTTTTTGAAGTAGGCGTAGTATGTATGATGTGGGTATAGGTTTGAGATGAAATGGTGGTGGGGTACAGTTAGAGGTGTCTAGTAAAGAAGGGTCAGGGTTTTGATGGCTAGCTAGATTGAGTATTGTTGAGGTGAAGAAGTTATTAAAGGCATTAGCAGTGTTTAAGGGTGAGTCAGGGTGGGAGCCTATTGGGCTAGGAGTTTCTATTTTGCCAGGGGATAGTAGTGAGTTTATTGTATTCCAGAATTTCTTGGGCTGGTGTTGGGAGGAATTTTGTAGCTGGATGTAGAAATCCTTTTTATCTTGTAGGATGGCTAGTTTAGTCAGGTTTCTTTTTTGTTTATAATTAAGGTGGTCAAGTGAGTTTCTAGTGGTTCGCCATTTAGTCCAGGCTTTGTTTCTACTAATCATAAGTTGTTTAGTGTTTGTTGAAAGCCATTTTGCAGTTCTAGATTTCATGCGTATAGAGCGCATGGGGGCATGCTGATCAAGAATGGTAAGGAAGGTGTGGTTGAAGTGGTTAACAGCGTCATCTAATGGCAGGGTTTGCAAAGGAGACCAGTTAACTAGGCTTAGTTCACTCTGAAACTGAAGGGGGTCAAAGACTTTTTTGTTACGACAAAAACGGATGAGAGGTGGTTTGGCTAGAATAGTTTTGTGTCTAATTATGTATGTTAGTGAGTGGTCACTAAGGTCATCTGGTAGCGTTCCTGTAGTGTATTTTTGGTGGGGATTGTTTATTAGGATCCAGTCAAGTATGGTTTCTTTATTGTTGGTTTTATTAGTTCTAGTTGTTGAATTTATGGTTTGATGGAAACCATATAGGTTGATGTGGGTAGTTGGATAAGTTTGTTTACATGTGTTCCAATCAATGTTAAAGTCGCCTAATAGTATAGTTTCTTGAGGGAGAGTTGCTGAGAACCAGTTCAGTAGGCTTTCTAATACTGGAGGGTTGTTGCCTGGGGGAAGGTACGCGCAGATAATATTTATTGTTTTATGTGGATTGAGGGATAGTTTGGCTATTATAATGTCTATGCTAGTGTTATCTGGAGGGGTATAGCTTGTTTTACATATTTCTAGTCCAGTTTTGTATAGAATGGCTACTCCGCCTCCTTTTTTCCTAGTGCGGTCTTGTCTAAGGATGTTATAGCCTGGAGGAATAATTTCATTGTCTTTTATAGTGGATTTAAGCCAGGTTTCAGAAAGGCAGAGGATGTCATATTTATGGACTTCTAGTAGGGAGTGGAGGTTTGGGATTTTGTTACAAATGCTGCGGATATTAAGATGAGCTATAGAGAGTGATTTGGAATTTGAGTTCTGTAGAGAAGTCTTGGGTATTGTCTGTTGGGAATTAATGGGAGTAGTGAGGGTTACAGGGCCTGGATTAGGGTGTATGTCACCATCTCTCAATGAAGAATTTAGTTTGGGTGAGGGATCATAGAAGTTGATGTGCTTAGAGTGAAAGAGAATTAGATATTTAATATGAGAGAGACGGTGGTATTTTGGTTCCAGATAAGAGTTATAGTATGTGGCACAAAGATATATAGTGTGTGTGTTTGGGTGGATAGTTTGTGTGCGTTTGTTTGGAATGGTACATGTGGAGAGAAGAATATGCTCATAGTAGGTTAAGATATAGGTGGCAGAGAGAGTAGTTAATATGGATAGTAGAAGGAATGGGTGGTGTATATGGGGCATGTTCTGTTAATTAGTAGACTATGTTAATTTGAATTTGAAGTATATTGTCAGAAGGGGTAGTCTGTGGAGGTAGGTGGAGATAGTAATATTAGTGGGTGGGGATAGGAAGAATTAGTGATTGGACTAGAATATGTTGGGTGTGGTTTAGTGGGGATAAATGTAGAGGTTCCAGGGGCGGGTGGAATTTGGGGGCAGGGAGGGGAGCGGAGTGAGCCCGCAGGGCGAACGGAGCGGGATGAGCCAAAGGAGTAGAAGAGTGCTGTGAAAAACAATCAGCCAGGTGGAAGAAACAGGTATGTAAGACAGAGATAGTGTGAGTAGTGTGTTACAAAACAGATGTTCAATGGACAGTGTTTATAAGGAGGAAGGTAGGCTGGTGGAGAGAGGGAGGAGGTATAGTAGAAGGGAGCTGAGTAGTAAGTAGTATAGTAGTAAGGGTGCTGTATAGTAAGTAATAGATCAAAAGCAGGTTTGTAGGGGAGATATTGTGAGTAGGACAGAGTGTGGGAGTGAGGAGAGCAAGGTCTTAATAGAGTGAGAGGGAGAGATAGTGATAGAGATAAGTGTTCAAGGGCACTAAAGGAAGGAGGGTGCAGATCATAAGATAGGGACTGGTGATGGCTGCTGGTAGTCTAGGACGGGTTGGAAGGCTAGTGCAGTAACAGATTATTGGGTAATAATAAGGTTTTACATACATAGACAGTATTTACTTTATATAGGACGATGGACACCCTTAATGTCAGGTTGCAGCTAGTGGGCAGAGATCTGGATACAGTTCAACTCCGCCAGTAGGGCCAGGAGTCCTATAATAATAGTCGCTTGGTCCCGATAGGAGGGGAAGCAGATGTCTAGATGGGAGATAGAATGAAGGAATGTTAAGTTACTATATATATATATATATATATATATATATATATATATATATATATATATATATATATATATGTAGGTTTACCATCAAAACTGTGAAATGCAGAATGTAATCCAGTCATGTAAGCAACTCACAATACCCATGTCCTGCATATTAATTATCTCAGGATGTCGAATGTCATGCCAACAAATGTGAATTCAGCATTATTCACATCCTTTTCCCCTGCATTTTTTATAACACTGTGGTAAGTGTACACTTACCTACCTGTTATACAGCAGTACAAAAGTACTGCACAACACTGACATTCACGTTTATGCAGGGAGGAAAGCACCCCTGCACCCCCCCACATCCCCTGCAACTTATATATTCCAGCTCTGGGATCGCACTATAGTGAGGAAAAGGATATATTTCCCAATCCACACTGTACCACGATCTGCATTCTTCACATCGAGCATGTATCAGCGAATGCACCCTGGCATTCGCTGCAACAGACACTTGCAAAAGTGACAGTCGGCAATATGTGACTCAGTCCTCAGTCTCATTTTTTAATGGTAAACCCTATATATATCTATAAATATATGTGTGTGTGTGTGTGTGTGTGTGTGTGTGTGTGTGTGTGTGTGTGTGTGTGTGTGTGTGTGTGTGTTCATAGTTATACAATCTCACACACACACACACAGATGTGTGTGTGTGTGTGTGTGTGTGTGTGTGTGTGTGTGTGTGTGTGTGTGTGTGTGTGTGTGTGTGTGTGTGTGTGCGTGCATATATATATATATATATATATATATATATATATGTGTGTGTGTGTGTGTGTGTGTGTGTGTGTGTGTGTGTGTGTGTGTGTACACACATATAAAATGTTAACTGTGTGCGCACTAAATGAATACACATAAAAATACATGATTCTATGGAAGATAGTTTGCATTACATGCATTACACTGCACCCAGACTGGTATAACTAAGATATTGTGCTTCATGCTGAACAACAATCACCAAAGGTAAATTAACATTATACAATAGTAAACCAGTGCGTAGTAGAACCAATATAGCCAAGTGGTTTTAATGTGACGATAGCAAGAGGTATTGATGGAGCCTTGTGTACTTCCTCTTGTACCTGTTGCAGGTAGTTAGAATAATTTCACATCATGCGGATCTATAAATAGTGACACTGTTCACTATCTTTAGAAATGCCGCTGTAGCTTGGACAGGATGCTGGTGAATGTCATCCCTCAAGCTGCATTGCACAAAGTCTAAGGTATAGTGATCAAACAATCTACTCTGTTTATGTTTCATTCAGAGAACCAGAAACAACATTTCCTGTTCTTGTCATCTTTACAAGAGCCTGCCTCAGTACTGGATCCTTTTGTGAGTGTATGACATTGAGTTGAAGATCACATGACTGAAGGTCATATGGTCAGTTTCAACTCCTGTTAGCATACATTTTTAACAGCAACATTAAAATAAGGTTTGTGTGAGGGAAGGTTGTGCTGTCTCTTCAAAATAATATATCTGTGATATTACAGCTACTTAGAGCAAATAAAATTTTGTTATAGAGGGGTGAAGTTCTTAAGAACTACCCGGTCATCAGGCAACTATCCCTTAATCACCTACAATGACACTGATGTATTTCAGTGACATATACTAAGGGGCAAAGCTAGAAAGCATGATGGAATAATTATACTATATTGTAGCTAAGCTATTCTTGTAAAGAAGACTGCAAAAAATCACTGTGATTAAAAATAACTACTGCCTGGTCTGGATGTATACTTGGATGTACTTCTAATGACTGAAAATTAAAGTACATGTTTATCTTTGAATTTATTACAACAGATGGAAGAGCAGAGATACACACTTAAAATACTTTTTTTTTAACCTATGACCCCATCTCCTACTGCATGAAGAACAGCTGCATTACACTGCCACACTCCAAAGGATGTTAATTTACACCCTTAATACCCTGCAGACCAAGTGCACAAGTGGTTATTACTGGGTTGACTGAGTGGACGTGTGTCTGGCATTAGTAAACACTTTCATGTACAGAGGGACAGCCGTTGTCACTATGCACTAAAGCAAATTCAAGTGTGCGGGGATCCTCGAGTTTATTTAAGGGAAATTCTTAGCCTGCTTCTCTAATCCAAGCAAATGGAAATATGTCACAGGAGAAATGCACTTTTCAAAGTATTCCAGTCAAATACCTGGGAAGATTAAGCTTTAGTTTGAAAGTTCTTTTTATTTTGTTTGTTCTTTTCTTGTAGGGTGGCAATTGTTTCCAGTGCACACATATATCTTCTTTTCTTTAACTGTAGTGCACGTTTGGATACAGACTTAGTCCAAGCAATTAAAAGATACTCATAAGCAAATGAATTCACAAAACTAAAGTACATAATTAAGGTTTCCATAAATGTTTTACCACTGTGGGCTTAAATAGATTAATACAAATGCTCTTCATTTAACTACAGTTACCCACTTATTCATAGGTGATCATTCTAAATCTTGTAATATTTCATCTTTGTAAAATCAGCTATTTTGCTGCTTATATCCATTTTTGGTCTTCTCTAGTCCTCAATGTTCTTTTTTTAAATCCTACTTAGTATTGAAATCTCTTACAAGTTGAATTTGTTCATATTACTTCCATTTCCTGAGAGTCTCATACCATTTTGAATGTTTTTTTTTTACCACTGCCAGCGTTATTCAGGAAGAATAATTACTTTTTATAGGTACTTACCTTCAAAATCAATTGGAAAGATAATTTTGAGTACTACTTTAAATGTTTTACACCAGATAAAATTATCTACAAGTCTCTGCCAGTTAATTTTTAGTTTCATTGACATACAGTTGGACTGTTTAGGTTGCACCTGTACTCTGATTAATAGCAGACTGAAAGTGCTCACTTTGCTGATATGAGGTCCATCCAAGCTGCTTGGGTTTAGTATGAATGTGGCTATAATCAGGTTTGATAGAGCTTTCTTTATTGCTCATGTGAGCCCTGAATTATTTGGGTTCCTACACTTATGGATCTTAACAAACATGATTTATTCTTATGTACTTCTCAAATCCTTACTTATATCCTAAATGCTAAGTTTGTCTTGAAGTAGTAAAAAAAAAACAAAACAAAACATCAGAGCAGACTACCACAGCAAAAAATGGCATTTACTTTTGTTCACTCTGTAGTATGACAGTGCACCATGTATGTTATTATCATGCAGTGAGTCTTTCCTACATGGCCATTCATCTGCTGACAATGCTGATATCCTGTAGGAGTATTTCTACTGAAATATATTTATGTCAGGAATGGGAAAGAAATTGTGGAGACCAAACGTATTAAACATTTCCTATACCTATACAAAGCTACAGCCTCATCTGTGATATTTGAAAGCTTTTCTCTCATATTGTCAGAAAAGTCAGCACATGTCCTTGTAGGACATTCTGTTCCATTAGAACCCATATTGTCCAGTTGCCAATGTATAGACCTGGAAAAAGCAGACCATTTCAACCAAATTCAGAGTGCCCATCTCCCTCTTCCAGACTCCTTGCAGTTAACATACCCAGCAGAATATTAAAACTGTACCCAGCCTGTAACGTGCCTGGGCAGAAAGAGAATCAGTTGAAAACCTGACTCAGCTGAATCATATAGGTTCATAGGTTCATAGATTAGTACTAAGCTAACTGCCCTTGCGAGCCATTTTAAGCCTAGCCAGTTATCCCTTGTGAGACTCAAACCCTGCACCTTGTGTTTGTAAGGCAAACAACTTAACTCAAAAGTTTCAAAGAGAGAATGTATTTATCTTGTTACATGCCCTGCTTAAGGGGATGGCAGATTCAAGATGACAGAAGTCACTGGGGAAAGTTCAAAAACCTCTGGTATGTGTACCTATGGATATATCAGTTGCCAGAGAGGCTGTCTGTGAACTAAGCAATGCTCTGCTCATCTTGATGGAGTAGTCAAGAAAAGAACAGTGCAGACTAACACAGCAAAATTACCTTTCAGTTCTTTCACACTCTATTATCCCTATTGTAAGTGATGACTCTGGAAGTCGGGAACGTTTACCTGTGTTGTGGTCGAGAGACTTTAGCGACCAACTATTTCAGCACAGCTAACTTGGTGCGTGACTTTTAAATCTTGTGTTATAATAATATGGACTGCTTCCTAGAACTGGTGCTTAAAGTTTAGAGTAACCCCAAAAGAGACTGTAATGTATTAAAGACTCTGTTTTGTTTATAGGTCTATCCATGCAGGTGCAGCCCAGAGAGACTGTTATAGTGTAGAAATCTTGTACATCTGTTTTAAGTTGTGGCCAAGAGTGCTGAAAATGGACTGAACTTTTTGTTCACTTTCATTGACATTTTTTGTGCTTATCCTCCTGGAAAATATAAATTTGCTTTATGCCCTGTTAACAAAATGTTCTATTTTGGAAGTAAGTAGGTATTGTCATTAACCAAAATATCACAAACCGGTTGACAGAAAGCCTGTACCAAATTTGAATAAGACATCATCAGAGAAGTCATCTTGAGGTATACCTGTCCAGAGTGCTACAATGACACTATCTGAGCAGCTTCTCCAGATATTTCTACCACTGCTAAAAGGGTAAACAGTGAGAAGCTACAAAGTAGGTGTAGGGCTAAAGTAAAATAAAAAGGAAACTAAGGAAACCTTCACAGGATATTCAAGTGAATTACCTTTTCTCAGGGAAGAGTGGGATTTAGAAATCCATGTACCTGCAACAACTGGGAAGGAAGAAAGTTTTGGTACCTCACAGATCTGGAAGAAGAGGTTAATCCCAATCTGTCTGACCTTTAGGAAGAATGACAAGGTTTACAAGGACCTCACTGGAGGATAATACCTTAAGCTATGCAAGAGAGAACATTTCTAGAATAGTGGGCGAAGACCCCCACCAGCTTACCCCTTTTTTGAACTAGAGAAAGATGTCTTGTATAGTACAGCTAGTGAAAGAGGATGGAATGCTTAGTAGTTACTGGTACTGTTTAATAAATGGCTATCAAAATGAAACAGGCTTATAGCCACTTTTTTGGGGGGGGGGTAGCTATACATGTACAAAACCAAAGGAAGTCCTTCCACTAATTTCACTGACCAGGTGTTATAATCAAAGTTCAAAACTTCTATGCTAGATGTCCTGAATGCAAAAGATAGGCCCTAGCCAGGGATTTCAAAATCATTTAACCCCTATTTATATCTAGTAAGTAGTGCTCTATAAAAGAGGATAGTCTGCTAAAGAAAGATCAGAAAGTCATTTCCAAATGTGAGGAGCAGCAAAGAGGAAGGCACTGGAGGTGTGGAGCAGGTAGACAAGTTGAAGCAAGATGTGGAGATATATGCGATTAATTATCTTCAGTGGAAAGCTGAATTAAGGCCTGCAACCATGGAGTTTTAAATACAGCCTACTAGTCTGTGAGACCCTGCAAATGTCATGAAAAATCTTTTAATTCTATTTGGATGATGTGCTCCAACTGAAATAATAAACCTATGTATTTTATACAGAGGATTCTGAGCAGGTTGGTGATCCTAACTAATTTGTTATGTGTTTGAGACATGGATGTCAAGAAATTCACCTTGAAAATGAATTATCTTGGCATTCATGCTTGTAACACATGATAGTAAGTTAAGTTTGGAGACCCTATGAAATAATGTTTTCTTAACTCATCCTTAAGTCATTCAATTTCCGTTTCAATCACATTGTCCCTTTTCTTATACTTCTGATTTAATGCCTCCATTTATCTTGCTTCTAAAAATGCAGTGGGTATTTATCATTATTTCTTCCCCCCCTGTACACATGCCAATAAGTCTAAGTATTTGATTGTACACTCATTGTATGCTACCTTTTCTTTTACCCTTCCCAAACATTTAACACTCTTTTTTTGTACTTTCTAACAACTAGTCAGTCACTTAATCATTCAATCAGCCAGTAATGCACAGGTAAGAATATAAATATTCATGCAGCCAATCTTTCTCAAAAGTTCTTTTTTCATTATAGTCACCCTTCACTATTTGAATTTCCCTGTGCTCACCTCCATTCTTATATTAACCTGCAAGGTATTGGATTGGATTACAATCCTTTAATTAAACCTCTGTTGATTCTTTGGAATTGTGAAGAATGTCCCTTTATGTTCCCATCTTTTCTTTTCATTGTCACATCAGTATTGAGGGTTTGTCTACCACATTCCTGCAGAAAAGTCAGACCTCAAGGTTGCCTTTTAGTGAAAGTTAACTTATTTTGCAGAATGCCCAAAAGACGTGGATCTATGTCTGTTCTGAAGCTTAAAGTAGAAGTAATGATCTAGCAGGGCACAGGAATGTCTGGTATTATACCGGAGCTTCTCTCAAGCCTGATCATCTGTTTGCAATTCCAGTCTGAAAGGCTTCTTACTATTCCCTTTGAAACCCCAAGGTTCTTCATAAGAAGGAATTACATGTTGTGACTGGTCACTCATGAGGTGTACAAGCCATGGATTGATGTTTATTCCAGAAGTAAAGTATTTTTAGCATACTCTGAATTATGTAGAAGCCTCATTAGTACACAACATGTGATTTATCCCTACAGTATTCTATGACAAAAAGAACCAAGTTTGAAAAGAATTGTTTTAATATTTGATAGTTTGGGATTTTTCATTCATTTCTGTGATAGCCTTAATGTAAAAAAATCACACCCTATTTCTCTTATTTATAGCCTTGAATATGTGATTTTGACAGAAGAAAAAAAGTATTGTTAAAGAATGTCACTTTGCAAATTTCTAAAATAATGCTGCTGTACCTAATCTACAGTGGAGTGCAGCTCGTTAGAGAAGCCACAACTGTAAAACTGAATATCCACAGAAAACAGCACACAAACTGGGAATAAGTCAAATGTAGTTCATGTTTGTTAAAAAAAAAACTACACATAAACTCTGGTTTAGTACTATAATTAAAACTGAAATACACCTGCAGCAGGAGTCAGAAACCATGTAAGTAGCCTACAAATAAACAGTGTTTGAGTTAGGTAATCTTTCATTTGAGCAAAACCAGTAAGGCACAGCCAGTATATTAGACAGTCCACAGAGCAGAGATAGTTATTGATTTGTTTTCCATGGTACAGCTCTGATCTCCATGGACCTTTTTCAAACTCACCCCAGAAGTAGTGTTTGGTTAAGTGATTTTTTTCGGAGTCACACTCTTAGGCTATGGAGTCTAAGGGAATCAACCCTTGCACCACTGGACCACAGAAAACAGCTGACATTCAGGCCAACAATTTCTTGACTTTGTAAATTCAAATGCTCTTGAGCAGCTAGTCTGCACTCCCACTAGGGGATCAAATATCCTAGATCTGGTACTCACATATATGGGACAGTGCTGCACCATCCCATGTTATAGCCTCACTAGTAAGATCAGATCACAAAGCAGTTTCCCTTGAAATAAAGGTAAAATTAGTCCCCCCACCTAACCCCCCAAAACTTCAAGAAATTCTCTCTAAGGTAAATTACCCCCTATTAATTGATGGCATAGCTAGTTTTTAAGCTCCCACAAATTCAGAAAACACAGAAATCTATACAGCGGCATACACAAAAGCCCCTTATGACCATATAAACAACTGCACAAAAACGCCAGTATCAGACTGAAATAAACCCAGGTCAAACCACAAAAACAAGACACCCTGGTAGACTCCTGCTATTAATAAGTTGTACAATAAAAGAAAGAAAATCTTGACAAGAAGCAAGGGGAAATGTGCACAACAGAGAAATAAGTCCCTCGTTAGTCTAAACAAGTGAATAAGGGTACTAGACAAGTCTCTGAAAGCAGACTTTGTTGTAAGAATAGCCTCCAAAGCTAAGGATAACCATAAGGTGTATTTCAGTTATGTCCCCAATCTTAAGGGCAACACCCAACAAAGTGCAGAATTAGTTGTAGGTGGCATCACTTATACTTAGCCAGAAGACATAGCAAATCTGCTGGATGACAAATTCAATTCAAATTTCACCTCCCCATCATCCCCAGTTCTTCCACAAAAAATACCCTCCACCACTGTACCATCAATTATCACCAAAGAACAGGCTGCTCTCTCTAAAACTAAAAGTACAGCTTCAATGGGGTTGACAATATACCAGATTGCCTCTTAAAAAGATTAAATCAGGACTTATCAGGCCCATTATAATCTCTATTTAACCACAGCAACCAGACTAGCTTTGTCCTGATATAGTGGAAAACAGCAACAGTCATCCCTCTGTATAAAGGGGGACCATCTGCTGACCTAGAAAATTACAGACCCATACGTTTGACTAGTCTTATACGTAAAGCCATGGAAAAAATAATCATGGACCAGATAAATAAT